>NC_081225.1:225000-267500 GCF_902713425.1 Acipenser ruthenus | reverse complement strand
GCACTATTACTTCAAAAATTTTTTTTTTTTTTTTTTTTTTTACGTGGTGGTGGCGTGAACTTGATTGGTCCTGTGCAGAGCAGGGCGAGCAGGGCAGGGCTGGCGCTATTACTTCAAATTTTTTTTTTTTTTTTTTTTTTTTTTACGTGGTGGTGGCGTGAACTTGATTGGTACTGTGCAGAGCAGGGCAGGGCTGGCGCTATTACTTGAATAATTTTTTTTTTTTTTTTTTTTTTACGTGGTGGTGGCGTGAACTTGATTGGTCCTGTGCAGAGCAGGGCGAGCAGGGCAGGGCTGGTGCTATTACTTCAAAATTTTTTTTTTTTTTTTTTTTTTTTTACGTGGTGGTGGCGTGAACTTGATTGGTCCTGTGCAGAGCAGGGCGAGCAGGGCAGGGCCGGCGCTATTACTTCAAAATTTTTTTTTTTTTTTTTTTTTTTACGTGGTGGTGGCGTGAACTTGATTGGTCCTGTGCAGAGCAGGGCGAGCAGGGCAGGGCTGGCGCTATTACTTCAAAAATTTTTTTTTTTTTTTTTTTTTTACGTGGTGGTGGCGTGAACTTGATTGGTCCTGTGCAGAGCAGGGCAGGGCTGGCGCTATTACTTGAATAATTTTTTTTTTTTTTTTTTTTTTTACGTGGTGGTGGCGTGAACTTGATTGGTCCTGTGCAGAGCAGGGCGAGCAGGGCAGGGCTGGCGCTATTACTTCAAAAATTTTTTTTTTTTTTTTTTTTTTTACGTGGTGGTGGCGTGAACTTGATTGGTACTGTGCAGAGCAGGGCAGGGCTGGCGCTATTACTTGAATAATTTTTTTTTTTTTTTTTTTTACGTGGTGGTGGCGTGAACTTGATTGGTCCTGTGCAGAGCAGGGAGAGCAGGGCAGGGCTGGCGCTATTACTTCAAAAATTTTTTTTTTTTTTTTTTTTTTACGTGGTGGTGGCGTGAACTTGATTGGTACTGTGCAGAGCAGGGCAGGGCTGGCGCTATTACTTGAATAATTTTTTTTTTTTTTTTTTTTACGTGGTGGTGGCGTGAACTTGATTGGTCCTGTGCAGAGCAGGGCGAGCAGGGCAGGGCTGGCGCTATTACTTCAAAAATTTTTTTTTTTTTTTTTTTTTACGTGGTGGTGGCGTGAACTTGATTGGTCCTGTGCAGAGCAGGGCGAGCAGGGCAGGGCTGGCGCTATTACTTCAAAAATTTTTTTTTTTTTTTTTTTTTACGTGGTGGTGGCGTGAACTTGATTGGTCCTGTGCAGAGCAGGGCGAGCAGGGCAGGGCTTGCGCTATTACTTCAAAAATTTTTTTTTTTTTTTTTTTTTTTACGTGGTGGTGGCGTGAACTTGATTGGTCCTGTGCAGAGCAGGGCGAGCAGGGCAGGGCTGGCGCTATTACTTGAATAATTATTTTTTTTTTTTTTTTTACGTGGTGGTGGCGTGAACTTGATTGGTCCTGTGCAGAGCAGGGCGAGCAGGGCAGGGCTGGCGCTATTACTTCAAAAATTTTTTTTTTTTTTTTTTTTTTACGTGGTGGTGGCGTGAACTTGATTGGTCCTGTGCAGAGCAGGGCGAGCAGGGCAGGGCTTGCGCTATTACTTCAAAAATTTTTTTTTTTTTTTTTTTTTTACGTGGTGGTGGCGTGAACTTGATTGGTCCTGTGCAGAGCAGGGCGAGCAGGGCAGGGCTGGCGCTATTACTTGAATAATTTTTTTTTTTTTTTTTTTTTTTACGTGGTGGTGGCGTGAACTTGATTGGTCCTGTGCAGAGCAGGGCGAGCAGGGCAGGGCTGGCGCTATTACTTAAAAATTTTTTTTTTTTTTTTTTTTTTTTACGTGGTGGTGGCGTGAACTTGATTGGTCCTGTGCAGAGCAGGGCGAGCAGGGCAGGGCTGGCGCTATTACTTGAAAAATTTTTTTTTTTTTTTTTTTTTTACGTGGTGGTGGCGTGAACTTGATTGGTCCTGTGCAGAGCAGGGCGAGCAGGGCAGGGCTGGCACTATTACTTGAATAATTTTTTTTTTTTTTTTTTTTTTTACGTGGTGGTGGCGTGAACTTGATTCCTGTGCAGAGCAGGGCGAGCAGGGCAGGGCTGGCGCTATTACTTCAAAAATTTTTTTTTTTTTTTTTTTTTTACGTGGTGGTGGCGTGAACTTGATTGGTCCTGTGCAGAGCAGAGCGAGCAGGGCAGGGCTGGCGCTATTACTTCAAAATTTTTTTTTTTTTTTTTTTTTTACGTGGTGGTGGCGTGAACTTGATTGGTCCTGTGCAGAGCAGGGCGAGCAGGGCAGGGCTGGCGCTATTACTTCAAAAATTTTTTTTTTTTTTTTTTTTTTACGTGGTGGTGGCGTGAACTTG
This sequence comes from Acipenser ruthenus, assembly GCF_902713425.1. Lineage (NCBI taxonomy): Eukaryota > Metazoa > Chordata > Actinopteri > Acipenseriformes > Acipenseridae > Acipenser > Acipenser ruthenus. The sequence goes on along the minus strand of NC_081225.1, from coordinate 265,152 downwards.
ATTGGTCCTGTGCAGAGCAGGGCGAGCAGGGCAGGGCTGGCACTATTACTTCAAAAATTTTTTTTTTTTTTTTTTTTTTTACGTGGTGGTGGCGTGAACTTGATTGGTCCTGTGCAGAGCAGGGCGAGCAGGGCAGGGCTGGCGCTATTACTTCAATTTTTTTTTTTTTTTTTTTTTTTTTTTACGTGGTGGTGGCGTGAACTTGATTGGTACTGTGCAGAGCAGGGCAGGGCTGGCGCTATTACTTGAATAATTTTTTTTTTTTTTTTTTTTTTTACGTGGTGGTGGCGTGAACTTGATTGGTCCTGTGCAGAGCAGGGCGAGCAGGGCAGGGCTGGTGCTATTACTTCAAAATTTTTTTTTTTTTTTTTTTTTTTTACGTGGTGGTGGCGTGAACTTGATTGGTCCTGTGCAGAGCAGGGCGAGCAGGGCAGGGCTGGCGCTATTACTTCAAAATTTTTTTTTTTTTTTTTTTTTTTACGTGGTGGTGGCGTGAACTTGATTGGTCCTGTGCAGAGCAGGGCGAGCAGGGCAGGGCTGGCGCTATTACTTCAAAAATTTTTTTTTTTTTTTTTTTTTACGTGGTGGTGGCGTGAACTTGATTGGTCCTGTGCAGAGCAGGGCAGGGCTGGCGCTATTACTTGAATAATTATTTTTTTTTTTTTTTTTTTTACGTGGTGGTGGCGTGAACTTGATTGGTCCTGTGCAGAGCAGGGCGAGCAGGGCAGGGCTGGCGCTATTACTTCAAAAATTTTTTTTTTTTTTTTTTTTTTACGTGGTGGTGGCGTGAACTTGATTGGTACTGTGCAGAGCAGGGCAGGGCTGGCGCTATTACTTGAATAATTTTTTTTTTTTTTTTTTTTACGTGGTGGTGGCGTGAACTTGATTGGTCCTGTGCAGAGCAGGGAGAGCAGGGCAGGGCTGGCGCTATTACTTCAAAAATTTTTTTTTTTTTTTTTTTTTTACGTGGTGGTGGCGTGAACTTGATTGGTACTGTGCAGAGCAGGGCAGGGCTGGCGCTATTACTTGAATAATTTTTTTTTTTTTTTTTTTTACGTGGTGGTGGCGTGAACTTGATTGGTCCTGTGCAGAGCAGGGCGAGCAGGGCAGGGCTGGCGCTATTACTTCAAAAATTTTTTTTTTTTTTTTTTTTTTACGTGGTGGTGGCGTGAACTTGATTGGTCCTGTGCAGAGCAGGGCGAGCAGGGCAGGGCTGGCGCTATTACTTCAAAAATTTTTTTTTTTTTTTTTTTTTACGTGGTGGTGGCGTGAACTTGATTGGTCCTGTGCAGAGCAGGGCGAGCAGGGCAGGGCTTGCGCTATTACTTCAAAAATTTTTTTTTTTTTTTTTTTTTTTACGTGGTGGTGGCGTGAACTTGATTGGTCCTGTGCAGAGCAGGGCGAGCAGGGCAGGGCTGGCGCTATTACTTGAATAATTTTTTTTTTTTTTTTTTTTACGTGGTGGTGGCGTGAACTTGATTGGTCCTGTGCAGAGCAGGGCGAGCAGGGCAGGGCTGGCGCTATTACTTCAAAAATTTTTTTTTTTTTTTTTTTTTTACGTGGTGGTGGCGTGAACTTGATTGGTCCTGTGCAGAGCAGGGCGAGCAGGGCAGGGCTTGCGCTATTACTTCAAAAATTTTTTTTTTTTTTTTTTTTTTACGTGGTGGTGGCGTGAACTTGATTGGTCCTGTGCAGAGCAGGGCGAGCAGGGCAGGGCTGGCGCTATTACTTGAATAATTTTTTTTTTTTTTTTTTTTTTTACGTGGTGGTGGCGTGAACTTGATTGGTCCTGTGCAGAGCAGGGCGAGCAGGGCAGGGCTGGCGCTATTACTTCAAAAATTTTTTTTTTTTTTTTTTTTTTTACGTGGTGGTGGCGTGAACTTGATTGGTCCTGTGCAGAGCAGGGCGAGCAGGGCAGGGCTGGCGCTATTACTTCAAAATTTTTTTTTTTTTTTTTTTTTTTACGTGGTGGTGGCGTGAACTTGATTGGTCCTGTGCAGAGCAGGGCGAGCAGGGCAGGGCTGGCGCTATTACTTCAAAAATTTTTTTTTTTTTTTTTTTTTTTACGTGGTGGTGGCGTGAACTTGATTGGTCCTGTGCAGAGCAGGGCGAGCAGGGCAGGGCTGGCGCTATTACTTCAAAATTTTTTTTTTTTTTTTTTTTTTACGTGGTGGTGGCGTGAACTTGATTGGTACTGTGCAGAGCAGAGCAGGGCTGGCGCTATTACTTGAATAATTTTTTTTTTTTTTTTTTTTTTTACGTGGTGGTGGCGTGAACTTGATTGGTCCTGTGCAGAGCAGGGCGAGCAGGGCAGGGCTGGCGCTATTACTTCAAAAATTTTTTTTTTTTTTTTTTTTTACGTGGTGGTGGCGTGAACTTGATTGGTCCTGTGCAGAGCAGGGCGAGCAGGGCAGGGCTGGCGCTATTACTTAAAAAATTTTTTTTTTTTTTTTTTTTTTTACGTGGTTGTGGCGTGAACTTGATTGGTCCTGTGCAGAGCAGGGCGAGCAGGGCAGGGCTGGCGCTATTACTTGAATAATTTTTTTTTTTTTTTTTTTTTTTACGTGGTGGTGGCGTGAACTTGATTGGTCCTGTGCAGAGCAGGGCGAGCAGGGCAGGGCTGGCGCTATTACTTCAAAAATTTTTTTTTTTTTTTTTTTTTTTACGTGGTGGTGGCGTGAACTTGATTGGTCCTGTGCAGAGCAGGGCGAGCAGGGCAGGGCTGGCGCTATTACTTCAAAATTTTTTTTTTTTTTTTTTTTTTACGTGGTGGTGGCGTGAACTTGATTGGTACTGTGCAGAGCAGAGCAGGGCTGGCGCTATTACTTGAATAATTTTTTTTTTTTTTTTTTTTTTTACGTGGTGGTGGCGTGAACTTGATTGGTCCTGTGCAGAGCAGGGCGAGCAGGGCAGGGCTGGCGCTATTACTTCAAAAATTTTTTTTTTTTTTTTTTTTTACGTGGTGGTGGCGTGAACTTGATTGGTCCTGTGCAGAGCAGGGCGAGCAGGGCAGGGCTGGCGCTATTACTTAAAAAATTTTTTTTTTTTTTTTTTTTTTTACGTGGTTGTGGCGTGAACTTGATTGGTCCTGTGCAGAGCAGGGCGAGCAGGGCAGGGCTGGCGCTATTACTTGAATAATTTTTTTTTTTTTTTTTTTTTTTACGTGGTGGTGGCGTGAACTTGATTGGTCCTGTGCAGAGCAGGGCGAGCAGGGCAGGGCTGGCGCTATTACTTCAAAAATTTTTTTTTTTTTTTTTTTTTACGTGGTGGTGGCGTGAACTTGATTGGTCCTGTGCAGAGCAGGGCGAGCAGGGCAGGGCTGGCGCTATTACTTCAAAAATTTTTTTTTTTTTTTTTTTTTTTACGTGGTGGTGGCGTGAACTTGATTGGTCCTGTGCAGAGCAGGGCGAGCAGGGCAGGGCTGGCGCTATTACTTCAAAAATTTTTTTTTTTTTTTTTTTTTTTACGTGGTGGTGGCGTGAACTTGATTGGTCCTGTGCAGAGCAGGGCGAGCAGGGCAGGGCAGGGCAGGGCTGGCGCTATTACTTCAAAAATTTTTTTTTTTTTTTTTTTTTTACGTGGTGGTGGCGTGAACTTGATTGGTACTGTGCAGAGCAGGGCAGGGCTGGCGCTATTACTTGAATAATTTTTTTTTTTTTTTTTTTTTTACGTGGTGGTGGCGTGAACTTGATTGGTCCTGTGCAGAGCAGGGCGAGCAGGGCAGGGCTGGCGCTATTACTTCAAAATTTTTTTTTTTTTTTTTTTTTTTACGTGGTGGTGGCGTGAACTTGATTGGTCCTGTGCAGAGCAGGGCAGGGCTGGCGCTATTACTTGAATAATTTTTTTTTTTTTTTTTTTTTACGTGGTGGTGGCGTGAACTTGATTGGTCCTGTGCAGAGCAGGGCGAGCAGGGCAGGGCTGGCGCTATTACTTCAAAAATTTTTTTTTTTTTTTTTTTTTTACGTGGTGGTGGCGTGAACTTGATTGGTCCTGTGCAGAGCAGGGCGAGCAGGGCAGGGATGGCGCTATTCAAAAATTTTTTTTTTTTTTTTTTTTTACGTGGTGGTGGCGTGAACTTGATTGGTACTGTGCAGAGCAGGGCAGGGCTGGCGCTATTACTTGAATAATTTTTTTTTTTTTTTTTTTTTTACGTGGTGGTGGCGTGAACTTGATTGGTCCTGTGCAGAGCAGGGCGAGCAGGGCAGGGCTGGCGCTATTACTTCAAAATTTTTTTTTTTTTTTTTTTTTTTACGTGGTGGTGGCGTGAACTTGATTGGTCCTGTGCAGAGCAGGGCAGGGCTGGCGCTATTACTTCAAAATTTTTTTTTTTTTTTTTTTTTTACGTGGTGGTGGCGTGAACTTGATTGGTCCTGTGCAGAGCAGGGCGAGCAGGGCAGGGCTGGCGCTATTACTTGAATAATTTTTTTTTTTTTTTTTTTTTTTACGTGGTGGTGGCGTGAACTTGATTGGTCCTGTGCAGAGCAGGGCGAGCAGGGCAGGGCTGGCGCTATTACTTCAAAATTTTTTTTTTTTTTTTTTTTTTTACGTGGTGGTGGCGTGAACTTGATTGGTCCTGTGCAGAGCAGGGCGAGCAGGGCAGGGCTGGCGCTATTACTTCAAAAATTTTTTTTTTTTTTTTTTTTTTTACGTGGTGGTGGCGTGAACTTGATTGGTCCTGTGCAGAGCAGGGCGAGCAGGGCAGGGCTGGCGCTATTACTTCAAAATTTTTTTTTTTTTTTTTTTTTACGTGGTGGTGGCGTGAACTTGATTGGTCCTGTGCAGAGCAGGGCGAGCAGGGCAGGGCTGGCGCTATTACTTCAAAAATTTCTTTTTTTTTTTTTTTTTTTACGTGGTGGTGGCGTGAACTTGATTGGTCCTGTGCAGAGCAGGGCGAGCAGGGCAGGGCTGGCGCTATTACTTCAAAAATTTTTTTTTTTTTTTTTTTTTTACGTGGTGGTGGCGTGAACTTGATTGGTCCTGTGCAGAGCAGGGCGAGCAGGGCAGGGCAGGGCAGGGCTGGCGCTATTACTTCAAAAATTTTTTTTTTTTTTTTTTTTTACGTGGTGGTGGCGTGAACTTGATTGGTACTGTGCAGAGCAGGGCAGGGCTGGCGCTATTACTTGAATAATTTTTTTTTTTTTTTTTTTTTACGTGGTGGTGGCGTGAACTTGATTGGTCCTGTGCAGAGCAGGGCGAGCAGGGCAGGGCTGGCGCTATTCAAAATTTTTTTTTTTTTTTTTTTTTTTACGTGGTGGTGGCGTGAACTTGATTGGTCCTGTGCAGAGCAGGGCAGGGCTGGCGCTATTACTTGAATAATTTTTTTTTTTTTTTTTTTTTACGTGGTGGTGGCGTGAACTTGATTGGTCCTGTGCAGAGCAGGGCGAGCAGGGCAGGGCTGGCGCTATTACTTCAAAATTTTTTTTTTTTTTTTTTTTTTTACGTGGTGGTGGCGTGAACTTGATTGGTCCTGTGCAGAGCAGGGCGAGCAGGGCAGGGCTGGCGCTATTACTTCAAAAATTTTTTTTTTTTTTTTTTTTTTTACGTGGTGGTGGCGTGAACTTGATTGGTCCTGTGCAGAGCAGGGCGAGCAGGGCAGGGATGGCGCTATTCAAAAATTTTTTTTTTTTTTTTTTTTTACGTGGTGGTGGCGTGAACTTGATTGGTACTGTGCAGAGCAGGGCAGGGCTGGCGCTATTACTTGAATAATTTTTTTTTTTTTTTTTTTTTTTACGTGGTGGTGGCGTGAACTTGATTGGTCCTGTGCAGAGCAGGGCGAGCAGGGCAGGGCTGGCGCTATTACTTCAAAATTTTTTTTTTTTTTTTTTTTTTTACGTGGTGGTGGCGTGAACTTGATTGGTCCTGTGCAGAGCAGGGCAGGGCTGGCGCTATTACTTCAAATTTTTTTTTTTTTTTTTTTTTTTACGTGGTGGTGGCGTGAACTTGATTGGTCCTGTGCAGAGCAGGGCGAGCAGGGCAGGGCTGGCGCTATTACTTGAATAATTTTTTTTTTTTTTTTTTTTTTTACGTGGTGGTGGCGTGAACTTGATTGGTCCTGTGCAGAGCAGGGCGAGCAGGGCAGGGCTGGCGCTATTACTTCAAAAATTTTTTTTTTTTTTTTTTTTTTACGTGGTGGTGGCGTGAACTTGATTGGTCCTGTGCAGAGCAGGGCGAGCAGGGCAGGGCTGGTGCTATTACTTCAAAATTTTTTTTTTTTTTTTTTTTTTTACGTGGTGGTGGCGTGAACTTGATTGGTCCTGTGCAGAGCGGGGCGAGCAGGGCAGGGCTGGCGCTATTACTTCAAAAATTTTTTTTTTTTTTTTTTTTTTTACGTGGTGGTGGCGTGAACTTGATTGGTACTGTGCAGAGCAGGGCAGGGCTGGCGCTATTACTTGAATAATTTTTTTTTTTTTTTTTTTTTACGTGGTGGTGGCGTGAACTTGATTGGTCCTGTGCAGAGCAGGGCGAGCAGGGCAGGGCTGGCGCTATTACTTGAATAATTTTTTTTTTTTTTTTTTTTACGTGGTGGTGGCGTGAACTTGATTGGTCCTGTGCAGAGCAGGGCGAGCAGGGCAGGGCTGGCGCTATTACTTGAATAATTTTTATTTATTTTTTTTTTTTACGTGGTGGTGGCGTGAACTTGATTGGTCCTGTGCAGAACAGGGCGAGCAGGGCAGGGCTGGCGCTATTACTTGAATAATTTTTTTTTTTTTTTTTTTTACGTGGTGGTGGCGTGAACTTGATTGGTCCTGTGCAGAGCAGGGCGAGCAGGGCAGGGCTGGCGCTATTACTTGAATAATTTTTTTTTTTTTTTTTTTTTTACGTGGTGGTGGCGTGAACTTGATTGGTCCTGTGCAGAGCAGGGCGAGCAGGGCAGGGCTGGCGCTATTACTTGAATAATTTTTTTTTTTTTTTTTTTTTACGTGGTGGTGGCGTGAACTTGATTGGTCCTGTGCAGAGCAGGGCGAGCAGGGCAGGGCTGGCGCTATTACTTCAAAAATTTTTTTTTTTTTGTTTGTTTACGTGGTGGTGGCGTGAACTTGATTGGTCCTGTGCAGAGCAGGGCAGGGCTGGCGCTATTACTTGAATAATTTTTTTTTTTTTTTTTTTTTACGTGGTGGTGGCGTGAACTTGATTGGTCCTGTGCAGAGCAGGGCGAGCAGGGCAGGGCTGGCGCTATTACTTCAAAATTTTTTTTTTTTTTTTTTTTTTTACGTGGTGGTGGCGTGAACTTGATTGGTCCTGTGCAGAGCAGGGCGAGCAGGGCAGGGCTGGCGCTATTACTTCAAAATTTTTTTTTTTTTTTTTTTTTTTACGTGGTGGTGGCGTGAACTTGATTGGTACTGTGCAGAGCAGGGCAGGGCTGGCGCTATTACTTGAATAATTTTTTTTTTTTTTTTTTTTTTTACGTGGTGGTGGCGTGAACTTGATTGGTCCTGTGCAGAGCAGGGCGAGCAGGGCAGGGCTGGCGCTATTACTTCAAAAATTTTTTTTTTTTTTTTTTTTACGTGGTGGTGGCGTGAACTTGATTGGTCCTGTGCAGAGCAGGGCAGGGCTGGCGCTATTACTTGAATAATTTTTTTTTTTTTTTTTTTTTTTACGTGGTGGTGGCGTGAACTTGATTGGTCCTGTGCAGAGCAGGGCGAGCAGGGCAGGGCTGGCGCTATTACTTCAAAATTTTTTTTTTTTTTTTTTTTTTTACGTGGTGGTGGCGTGAACTTGATTGAACCTGTGCAGAGCAGGGCAGGGCTGGCGCTATTACTTGAATAATTTTTTTTTTTTTTTTTTTTTTACGTGGTGGTGGCGTGAACTTGATTGGTCCTGTGCAGAGCAGGGCGAGCAGGGCAGGGCTGGCGCTATTACTTGAATAATTTTTTTTTTTTTTTTTTTTTTTACGTGGTGGTGGCGTGAACTTGATTGGTCCTGTGCAGAGCAGGGCGAGCAGGGCAGGGCTGGCGCTATTACTTGAATAATTTTTTTTTTTTTTTTTTTTTTTACGTGGTGGTGGCGTGAACTTGATTGGTCCTGTGCAGAGCAGGGCGAGCAGGGCAGGGCTGGCGCTATTACTTCAAAAATTTTTTTTTTTTTTTTTTTTTTTACGTGGTGGTGGCGTGAACTTGATTGGTCCTGTGCAGAGCAGGGCGAGCAGGGCAGGGCTGGCGCTATTACTTGAATAATTTTTTTTTTTTTTTTTTTTTTTACGTGGTGGTGGCGTGAACTTGATTGGTCCTGTGCAGAGCAGGGCGAGCAGGGCAGGGCTGGCGCTATTACTTCAAAATTTTTTTATTTTTTTTTTTTTTTTACGTGGTGGTGGCGTGAACTTGATTGGTACTGTGCAGAGCAGGGCAGGGCTGGCGCTATTACTTGAATAATTTTTTTTTTTTTTTTTTTTTTTACGTGGTGGTGGCGTGAACTTGATTGGTCCTGTGCAGAGCAGGGCGAGCAGGGCAGGGCTGGCGCTATTACTTCAAAAATTTTTTTTTTTTTTTTTTTTTACGTGGTGGTGGCGTGAACTTGATTGGTCCTGTGCAGAGCAGGGCAGGGCTGGCGCTATTACTTGAATAATTTTTTTTTTTTTTTTTTTTTTACGTGGTGGTGGCGTGAACTTGATTGGTCCTGTGCAGAGCAGGGCGAGCAGGGCAGGGCTGGCGCTATTACTTCAAAATTTTTTTTTTTTTTTTTTTTTTTTACGTGGTGGTGGCGTGAACTTGATTGAACCTGTGCAGAGCAGGGCAGGGCTGGCGCTATTACTTGAATAATTTTTTTTTTTTTTTTTTTTTTTTACGTAGTGGTGGCGTGAACTTGATTGGTCCTGTGCAGAGCAGGGCGAGCAGGGCAGGGCTGGCGCTATTACTTCAAAATTTTTTTTTTTTTTTTTTTTTTTTTTACGTGGTGGTGGCGTGAACTTGATTGGTCCTGTGCAGAGCAGGGCGAGCAGGGCAGGGCTGGCGCTATTACTTCAAAATTTTTTTTTTTTTTTTTTTTTTTTACGTGGTGGTGGCGTGAACTTGATTGGTCCTGTGCAGAGCAGGGCGAGCAGGGCAGGGCTGGCGCTATTACTTGAATAATTTTTTTTTTTTTTTTTTTTTTTACGTGGTGGTGGCGTGAACTTGATTGGTCCTGTGCAGAGCAGGGCGAGCAGGGCAGGGCTGGCGCTATTACTTCAAAATTTTTTTTTTTTTTTTTTTTTTTACGTGGTGGTGGCGTGAACTTGATTGGTCCTGTGCAGAGCAGGGCGAGCAGGGCAGGGCTGGCGCTATTACTTCAAAATTTTTTTTTTTTTTTTTTTTTTTACGTGGTGGTGGCGTGAACTTGATTGGTACTGTGCAGAGCAGGGCAGGGCTGGCGCTATTACTTGAATAATTTTTTTTTTTTTTTTTTTTTTACGTGGTGGTGGCGTGAACTTGATTGGTCCTGTGCAGAGCAGGGCAGGGCTGGCGCTATTACTTGAATAATTTTTTTTTTTTTTTTTTTTTTTTACGTGGTGGTGGCGTGAACTTGATTGGTCCTGTGCAGAGCAGGGCGAGCAGGGCAGGGCTGGCGCTATTACTTCAAAAATTTTTTTTTTTTTTTTACGTGGTGGTGGCGTGAACTTGATTGGTCCTGTGCAGAGCAGGGCAGGGCTGGCGCTATTACTTGAATAATTTTTTTTTTTTTTTTTTTTTTTACGTGGTGGTGGCGTGAACTTGTTTGGTCCTGTGCAGAGCAGGGGGAGCAGGGCAGGGCTGGCGCTATTACTTGAATAATTTTTTTTTTTTTTTTTTTTTTACGTGGTGGTGGCGTGAACTTGATTGGTCCTGTGCAGAGCAGGGCGAGCAGGGCAGGGCTGGCGCTATTACTTCAAAAATTTTTTTTTTTTTTTTTTTTTTTTACGTGGTGGTGGCGTGAACTTGATTGGTCCTGTGCAGAGCAGGGCGAGCAGGGCAGGGCTGGCGCTATTACTTCAAAATTTTTTTTTTATTTTTTTTTTTTTCGTGGTGGTGGCGTGAACTTGATTGGTCCTGTGCAGAGCAGGGCGAGCAGGGCAGGGCTGGCACTATTACTACAAAATTTGTTTTTTTTTTTTTTTTTTTTACGTGGTGGTGGCGTGAACTTGATTGGTCCTGTGCAGAGCAGGGCGAGCAGGGCAGGGCTGGCGCTATTCAAAAATTTTTTTTTTTTTTTTTTTTTTTACGTGGTGGTGGCGTGAACTTGATTGGTACTGTGCAGAGCAGGGCAGGGCTGGCGCTATTAGTTGAATAATATTTTTTTTTTTTTTTTTTACGTGGTGGTGGCGTGAACTTGATTGGTCCTGTGCAGAGCAGGGCAGGGCTGGCGCTATTACTTGAATAATTTTTTTTTTTTTTTTTTTTTTTTACGTGGTGGTGGCGTGAACTTGATTGGTCCTGTGCAGAGCAGGGCGAGCAGGGCAGGGCTGGCGCTATTACTTCAAAAATTTTTTTTTTTTTTTTACGTGGTGGTGGCGTGAACTTGATTGGTCCTGTGCAGAGCAGGGCAGGGCTGGCGCTATTAGTTGAATAATATTTTTTTTTTTTTTTTTTACGTGGTGGTGGCGTGAACTTGATTGGTCCTGTGCAGAGCAGGGCGAGCAGGGCAGGGCTGGCGCTATTACTTCAAAATTTTTTTTTTTTTTTTTTTTTTACGTGGTGGTGGCGTGAACTTGATTGGTCCTGTGCAGAGCAGGGCAGGGCTGGCGCTATTACTTGAATAATTTTTTTTTTTTTTTTTTTTTTACGTGGTGGTGGCGTGAACTTGATTGGTCCAGTGCAGAGCAGGGCAGGGCTGGCGCTATTACTTGAATAATTTTTTTTTTTTTTTTTTTTTTTTACGTGGTGGTGGCGTGAACTTGATTGGTCCTGTGCAGAGCAGGGCGAGCAGGGCAGGGCTGGCGCTATTACTTCAAAAATTTTTTTTTTTTTTTTACGTGGTGGTGGCGTGAACTTGATTGGTCCTGTGCAGAGCAGGGCAGGGCTGGCGCTATTACTTGAATAATTTTTTTTTTTTTTTTTTTTTTTACGTGGTGGTGGCGTGAACTTGTTTGGTCCTGTGCAGAGCAGGGGGAGCAGGGCAGGGCTGGCGCTATTACTTGAATAATTTTTTTTTTTTTTTTTTTTTTACGTGGTGGTGGCGTGAACTTGATTGGTCCTGTGCAGAGCAGGGCAGCAGGGCAGGGCTGGCGCTATTACTTCAAAAATTTTTTTTTTTTTTTTTTTTTTTTACGTGGTGGTGGCGTGAACTTGATTGGTCCTGTGCAGAGCAGGGCGAGCAGGGCAGGGCTGGCGCTATTACTTCAAAATTTTTTTTTTTTTTTTTTTTTTTTACGTGGTGGTGGCGTGAACTTGATTGGTCCTGTGCAGAGCAGGGCGAGCAGGGCAGGGCTGGCGCTATTCAAAAATTTTTTTTTTTTTTTTTTTTTTTACGTGGTGGTGGCGTGAACTTGATTGGTACTGTGCAGAGCAGGGCAGGGCTGGCGCTATTAGTTGAATAATATATTTTTTTTTTTTTTTTACGTGGTGGTGGCGTGAACTTGATTGGTCCTGTGCAGAGCAGGGCGAGCAGGGCAGGGCTGGCGCTATTACTTCAAAATTTTTTTTTTTTTTTTTTTTTTACGTGGTGGTGGCGTGAACTTGATTGGTCCTGTGCAGAGCAGGGCGAGCAGGGCAGGGCTGGCGCTATTACTTGAATAATTTTTTTTTTTTTTTTTTTTTTTACGTGGTGGTGGCGTGAACTTGATTGGTCCTGTGCAGAGCAGGGCGAGCAGGGCAGGGCTGGCGCTATTACTTCAAAATTTTTTTTTTTTTTTTTTTTTTTACGTGGTGGTGGCGTGAACTTGATTGGTCCTGTGCAGAGCAGGGCGAGCAGGGCAGGGCTGGCGCTATTACTTCAAAATTTTTTTTTTTTTTTTTTTTTTTACGTGGTGGTGGCGTGAACTTGATTGGTACTGTGCAGAGCAGGGCAGGGCTGGCGCTATTACTTGAATAATTTTTTTTTTTTTTTTTTTTTTACGTGGTGGTGGCGTGAACTTGATTGGTCCTGTGCAGAGCAGGGCAGGGCTGGCGCTATTACTTGAATAATTTTTTTTTTTTTTTTTTTTTTTACGTGGTGGTGGCGTGAACTTGATTGGTCCTGTGCAGAGCAGGGCGAGCAGGGCAGGGCTGGCGCTATTACTTCAAAAATTTTTTTTTTTTTTTTACGTGGTGGTGGCGTGAACTTGATTGGTCCTGTGCAGAGCAGGGCAGGGCTGGCGCTATTACTTGAATAATTTTTTTTTTTTTTTTTTTTTTTACGTGGTGGTGGCGTGAACTTGATTGGTCCTGTGCAGAGCAGGGCGAGCAGGGCAGGGCTGGCGCTATTACTTCAAAAATTTTTTTTTTTTTTTTTTTTTTTTACGTGGTGGTGGCGTGAACTTGATTGGTCCTGTGCAGAGCAGGGCGAGCAGGGCAGGGCTGGCGCTATTACTTCAAAATTTTTTTTTTTTTTTTTTTTTTTTTCGTGGTGGTGGCGTGAACTTGATTGGTCCTGTGCAGAGCAGGGCGAGCAGGGCAGGGCTGGCACTATTACTACAAAATTTGTTTTTTTTTTTTTTTTTTTTACGTGGTGGTGGCGTGAACTTGATTGGTCCTGTGCAGAGCAGGGCGAGCAGGGCAGGGCTGGCGCTATTCAAAAATTTTTTTTTTTTTTTTTTTTTTACGTGGTGGTGGCGTGAACTTGATTGGTACTGTGCAGAGCAGGGCAGGGCTGGCGCTATTAGTTGAATAATATTTTTTTTTTTTTTTTTTACGTGGTGGTGGCGTGAACTTGATTGGTCCTGTGCAGAGCAGGGCGAGCAGGGCAGGGCTGGCGCTATTACTTCAAAATTTTTTTTTTTTTTTTTTTTTTACGTGGTGGTGGCGTGAACTTGATTGGTCCTGTGCAGAGCAGGGCAGGGCTGGCGCTATTACTTGAATAATTTTTTTTTTTTTTTTTTTTTTTACGTGGTGGTGGCGTGAACTTGATTGGTCCTGTGCAGAGCAGGGCGAGCAGGGCAGGGCTGGCGCTATTACTTCAAAATTTTTTTTTTTTTTTTTTTTTTTTACGTGGTGGTGGCGTGAACTTGATTGGTCCTGTGCAGAGCAGGGCGAGCAGGGCAGGGCTGGCGCTATTCAAAAATTTTTTTTTTTTTTTTTTTTTTACGTGGTGGTGGCGTGAACTTGATTGGTTCTGTGCAGAGCAGGGCAGGGCTGGCGCTATTACTTCAAAATTTTTTTTTTTTTTTTTTTTTTTACGTGGTGGTGGCGTGAACTTGATTGGTCCTGTGCAGAGCAGGGCGAGCAGGGCAGGGCTGGAGCTATTACTTCAAAATTTTTTTTTTTTTTTTTTTTTTTTACGTGGTGGTGGCGTGAACTTGATTGGTCCTGTGCAGAGCAGGGCGAGCAGGGCAGGGCTGGCGCTATTACTTGAATAATTTTTTTTTTTTTTTTTTTTTACGTGGTGGTGGCGTGAACTTGATTGGTCCTGTGCAGAGCAGGGCGAGCAGGGCAGGGCTGGCGCTATTACTTGAATAATTTTTTTTTTTTTTTTTTTTTACGTGGTGGTGGCGTGAACTTGATTGGTCCTGTGCAGCGCAGGGCGAGCAGGGCAGGGCTGGCGCTATTACTTCAAAATTTTTTTTTTTTTTTTTTTTTACGTGGTGGTGGCGTGAACTTGATTGGTCCTGTGCAGAGCAGGGCGAGCAGGGCAGGGCTGGCGCTATTACTTCAAAAATTATTATTTTTTTTTTTTTTTTTACTTGGTGGTGGCGTGAACTTGATTGGTCCTGTGCAGAGCAGGGCGAGCAGGGCAGGGCTGGCGCTATTACTTCAAAAATTTTTTTTTTTTTTTTTTTTTTACGTGGTGGTGGCGTGAACTTGATTGGTACTGTGCAGAGCAGGGCAGGGCTGGCTATTACTTGAATAATTTTTTTTTTTTTTTTTTTTTTACGTGGTGGTGGCGTGAACTTGATTGGTCCTGTGCAGAGCAGGGCGAGCAGGGCAGGGCTGGCGCTATTACTTCAAATTTTTTTTTTTTTTTTTTTTTTTTTACGTGGTGGTGGCGTGAACTTGATTGGTCCTGTGCAGCGCAGGGCGAGCAGGGCAGGGCTGGCGCTATTACTTCAAAAATTATTATTATTTTTTTTTTTTTTACTTGGTGGTGGCGTGAACTTGATTGGTCCTGTGCAGAGCAGGGCGAGCAGGGCAGGGCTGGCGCTATTACTTCAAAAATTTATTTTTTTTTTTTTTTTTTACGTGGTGGTGGCGTGAACTTGATTGGTACTGTGCAGAGCAGGGCAGGGCTGGCTATTACTTGAATAATTTTTTTTTTTTTTTTTTTTTTTTACGTGGTGGTGGCGTGAACTTGATTGGTCCTGTGCAGAGCAGGGCGAGCAGGGCAGGGCTGGCGCTATTACTTGAATAATTTTTTTTTTTTTTTTTTTTTTACGTGGTGGTGGCGTGAACTTGATTGGTCCTGTGCAGAGCAGGGCGAGCAGGGCAGGGCTGGCGCTATTACTTCAAAATTTTTTTTTTTTTTTTTACGTGGTGGTGGCGTGAACTTGATTGGTCCTGTGCAGAGCAGGGCGAGCAGGGCAGGGCTGGCGCTATTACTTCCAATTTTTTTTTTTTTTTTTTTTTTTTACGTGGTGGTGGCGTGAACTTGATTGGTCCTGTGCAGAGCAGGGCAGGGCTGGCGCTATTACTTGAATAATTTTTTTTTTTTTTTTTTTTTTACGTGGTGGTGGCATGAACTTGATTGGTCCTGTGCAGAGCAGGGCAGGGCTGGCGCTATTACTTCAAAAATTTTTTTTTTTTTTTTTTTTTTTACGTGGTGGTGGCGTGAACTTGATTGGTCCTGTGCAGAGCAGGGCGAGCAGGGCAGGGCTGGCGCTATTACTTCAAAATTTTTTTTTTTTTTTTTTTTTTACGTGGTGGTGGCGTGAACTTGATTGGTCCTGTGCAGAGCAGGGCAGGGCTGGCGCTATTACTTGAATAATTTTTTTTTTTTTTTTTTTTTACGTGGTGGTGGCGTGAACTTGATTGGTACTGTGCAGAGCAGGGCAGGGCTGGCGCTATTACTTGAATAATTTTTTTTTTTTTTTTTTTTTTACGTGGTGGTGGCGTGAACTTGATTGGTCCTGTGCAGAGCAGGGCGAGCAGGGCAGGGCTGGCGCTATTACTTCAAAATTTTTTTTTTTTTTTTTTTTTTACGTGGTGGTGGCGTGAACTTGATTGGTCCTGTGCAGAGCAGGGCGAGCAGGGCAGGGCTGGCGCTATTACTTCAAAATTTTTTTTTTTTTTTTTTTTTTTTACGTGGTGGTGGCGTGAACTTGATTGGTCCTGTGCAGAGCAGGGCAGGGCTGGCGCTATTACTTGAATAATTTTTTTTTTTTTTTTTTTTTACGTGGTGGTGGCGTGAACTTGATTGGTCCTGTGCAGAGCAGGGCGAGCAGGGCAGGGCTGGCGCTATTACTTCAAAAAAATTTTTTTTTTTTTTTTTTTTTTTTACGTGGTGGTGGCGTGAACTTGATTGGTCCTGTGCAGAGCAGGGCGAGCAGGGCAGGGCTGGCGCTATTACTTCAAAATTTTTTTTTTTTTTTTTTTTTTTTACGTGGTGGTGGCGTGAACTTGATTGGTCCTGTGCAGAGCAGGGCGAGCAGGGCAGGGCTGGCGCTATTACTTCAAAAATTTTTTTTTTTTTTTTTTTTTTACGTGGTGGTGGCGTGAACTTGATTGGTCCTGTGCAGAGCAGGGCGAGCAGGGCAGGGCTGGCGCTATTACTTCAAAATTTTTTTTTTTTTTTTTTTTTTACGTGGTGGTGGCGTGAACTTGATTGGTCCTGTGCAGAGCAGGGCGAGCAGGGTAGGGCTGGCGCTATTACTTCAAAAATTTTTTTTTTTTTTTTTTTTTTACGTGGTGGTGGCGTGAACTTGATTGGTCCTGTGCAGAGCAGGGCGAGCAGGGCAGGGCTGGCGCTATTACTTCAAAATTTTTTTTTTTTTTTTTTTTTTACGTGGTGGTGGCGTGAACTTGATTGGTCCTGTGCAGAGCAGGGCGAGCAGGGCAGGGCTGGCGCTATTACTTCAAAAAATTTTTTTTTTTTTTTTTTTTTACGTGGTGGTGGCGTGAACTTGATTGGTCCTGTGCAGAGCAGGGCGAGCAGGGCAGGGCTGGCGCTATTACTTGAATAATTTTTTTTTTTTTTTTTTTTTACGTGGTGGTGGCGTGAACTTGATTGGTCCTGTGCAGAGCAGGGCGAGCAGGGCAGGGCTGGCGCTATTACTTCAAAAAAATTTTTTTTTTTTTTTTTTTTTTTACGTGGTGGTGGCGTGAATTTGATTGGTCCTGTGCAGAGCAGGGCGAGCAGGGCAGGGCTGGCGCTATTACTTCAAAATTTTTTTTTTTTTTTTTTTTTTTTACGTGGTGGTGGCGTGAACTTGATTGGTCCTGTGCAGAGCAGGGCGAGCAGGGCAGGGCTGGCGCTATTACTTCAAAAATTTTTTTTTTTTTTTTTTTTTACGTGGTGGTGGCGTGAACTTGATTGGTCCTGTGCAGAGCAGGGCGAGCAGGGCAGGGCTGGCGCTATTACTTCAAAATTTTTTTTTTTTTTTTTTTTTTTACGTGGTGGTGGCGTGAACTTGATTGCTACTGTGCAGAGCAGGGCAGGGCTGGCGCTATTACTTGAATAATTTTTTTTTTTTTTTTTTTTTTTACGTGGTGGTGGCGTGAACTTGATTGGTCCTGTGCAGAGCAGGGCGAGCAGGGCAGGGCTGGCGCTATTACTTCAAAAATTTTTTTTTTTTTTTTTTTTTACGTGGTGGTGGCGTGAACTTGATTGGTCCTGTGCAGAGCAGGGCGAGCAGGGCAGGGCTGGCGCTATTACTTCAAAATTTTTTTTTTTTTTTTTTTTTTTACGTGGTGGTGGCGTGAACTTGATTGGTACTGTGCAGAGCAGGGCAGGGCTGGCGCTATTACTTGAATAATTTTTTTTTTTTTTTTTTTTTTTACGTGGTGGTGGCGTGAACTTGATTGGTCCTGTGCAGAGCAGGGCGAGCAGGGCAGGGCTGGCGCTATTACTTCAAAATTTTTTTTTTTTTTTTTTTTTTTTTACGTGGTGGTGGCGTGAACTTGATTGGTCCTGTGCAGAGCAGGGCGAGCAGGGCAGGGCTGGCGCTATTACTTCAAAAATTTTTTTTTTTTTTTTTTTTTTACGTGGTGGTGGCGTGAACTTGATTGGTCCTGTGCAGAGCAGGGCGAGCAGGGCAGGGCTGGCGCTATTACTTGAATAATTTTTTTTTTTTTTTTTTTTTTACGTGGTGGTGGCGTGAACTTGATTGGTCCTGTGCAGAGCAGGGCGAGCAGGGCAGGGCTGGCGCTATTCAAAAATTTTTTTTTTTTTTTTTTTTTTTACGTGGTGGTGGCGTGAACTTGATTGGTCCTGTGCAGAGCAGGGCGAGCAGGGCAGGGCTGGCGCTATTACTTGAATAATTTTTTTTTTTTTTTTTTTTTACGTGGTGGTGGCGTGAACTTGATTGGTCCTGTGCAGAGCAGGGCAGGGCTGGCGCTATTACTTGAATAATTATTTATTTATTTTTTTTTTTTACGTGGTGGTGGCGTGAACTTGATTGGTCCTGTGCAGAGCAGGGCGAGCAGGGCAGGGCTGGCGCTATTACTTCAAAAATTTTTTTTTTTTTTTTTTTTTTACGTGGTGGTGGCGTGAACTTGATTGGTCCTGTGCAGAGCAGGGCGAGCAGGGCAGGGCTGGCGCTATTACTTCAAAAAATTTTTTTTTTTTTTTTTTTTTACGTGGTGGTGGCGTGAACTTGATTGGTCCTGTGCAGAGCAGGGCGAGCAGGGCAGGGCTGGCGCTATTACTTCAAAAATTTTTTTTTTTTTTTTTTTTTACGTGGTGGTGGCGTGAACTTGATTGGTCCTGTGCAGAGCAGGGCGAGCAGGGCAGGGCTGGCGCTATTACTTCAAATTTTTTTTTTTTTTTTTTTTTTTTACGTGGTGGTGGCGTGAACTTGATTGGTACTGTGCAGAGCAGGGCAGGGCTGGCGCTATTACTTGAATAATTTTTTTTTTTTTTTTTTTTTTACGTGGTGGTGGCGTGAACTTGATTGGTCCTGTGCAGAGCAGGGCGAGCAGGGCAGGGCTGGCGCTATTACTTCAAAAAATTTTTTTTTTTTATTTTTTTTTTACGTGGTGGTGGCGTGAACTTGATTGGTCCTGTGCAGAGCAGGGCGAGCAGGGCAGGGCTGGCGCTATTACTTCAAAATTTTTTTTTTTTTTTTTTTTTTACGTGGTGGTGGCGTGAACTTGATTGGTCCTGTGCAGAGCAGGGCGAGCAGGGCAGGGCTGGCGCTATTACTTCAAAAATTTTTTTTTTTTTTTTTTTTTACGTGGTGGTGGCGTGAACTTGATTGGTCCTGTGCAGAGCAGGGCGAGCAGGGCAGGGCTGGCGCTATTACTTCAAAAAATTTTTTTTTTTTTTTTTTTTTACGTGGTGGTGGCGTGAACTTGATTGGTCCTGTGCAGAGCAGGGCGAGCAGGGCAGGGCTGGCGCTATTACTTCAAAAATTTTTTTTTTTTTTTTTTTTTACGTGGTGGTGGCGTGAACTTGATTGGTCCTGTGCAGAGCAGGGCGAGCAGGGCAGGGCTGGCGCTATTACTTCAAAATTTTTTTTTTTTTTTTTTTTTTTACGTGGTGGTGGCGTGAACTTGATTGGTACTGTGCAGAGCAGGGCAGGGCTGGCGCTATTACTTGAATAATTTTTTTTTTTTTTTTTTTTTTACGTGGTGGTGGCGTGAACTTGATTGGTCCTGTGCAGAGCAGGGCGAGCAGGGTAGGGCTGGCGCTATTACTTCAAAATTTTTTTTTTTTTTTTTTTTTTACGTGGTGGTGGCGTGAACTTGATTGGTACTGTGCAGAGCAGGGCAGGGCTGGCGCTATTACTTGAATAATTTTTTTTTTTTTTTTTTTTTTACGTGGTGGTGGCGTGAACTTGATTGGTCCTGTGCAGAGCAGGGCGAGCAGGGCAGGGCTGGCGCTATTACTTGAATAATTTTTTTTTTTTTTTTTTTTTTACGTGGTGGTGGCGTGAACTTGATTGGTCCTGTGCAGAGCAGGGCGAGCAGGGCAGGGCTGGCGCTATTCAAAAATTTTTTTTTTTTTTTTTTTTTACGTGGTGGTGGCGTGAACTTGATTGGTCCTGTGCAGAGCAGGGCGAGCAGGGCAGGGCTGGCGCTATTACTTGAATAATTTTTTTTTTTTTTTTTTTTTTACGTGGTAGTGGCGTGAACTTGATTGGTCCTGTGCAGAGCAGGGCAGGGCTGGCGCTATTACTTGAATAATTTTTTTTTTTTTTTTTTTTTTTACGTGGTGGTGGCGTGAACTTGATTGGTCCTGTGCAGAGCAGGGCGAGCAGGGCAGGGCTGGCGCTATTACTTCAAAATTTTTTTTTTTTTTTTTTTTTTTACGTGGTGGTGGCGTGAACTTGATTGGTCCTGTGCAGAGCAGGGCGAGCAGGGCAGGGCTGGCGCTATTACTTCAAAAATTTTTTTTTTTTTTTTTTTTTTACGTGGTGGTGGCGTGAACTTGATTGGTACTGTGCAGAGCAGGGCAGGGCTGGCGCTATTACTTGAATAATTTTATTTATTTTTTTTTTTTTTACGTGGTGGTGGCGTGAACTTGATTGGTCCTGTGCAGAGCAGGGCGAGCAGGGCAGGGCTGGCGCTATTACTTCAAAAATTTTTTTTTTTTTTTTTTTTTTTACGTGGTGGTTGCGTGAACTTGATTGGTCCTGTGCAGAGCAGGGCGAGCAGGGCAGGGCTGGCGCTATTACTTGAATAATTTTTTTTTTTTTTTTTTTTTTACGTGGTGGTGGCGTGAACTTGATTGGTCCTGTGCAGAGCAGGGCGAGCAGGGCAGGGCTGGCGCTATTACTTGAATAATTTTATTTATTTTTTTTTTTTTTACGTGGTGGTGGCGTGAACTTGATTGGTCCTGTGCAGAGCAGGGCGAGCAGGGCAGGGCTGGCGCTATTACTTCAAAAATTTTTTTTTTTTTTTTTTTTTTTACGTGGTGGTTGCGTGAACTTGATTGGTCCTGTGCAGAGCAGGGCGAGCAGGGCAGGGCTGGCGCTATTACTTGAATAATTTTTTTTTTTTTTTTTTTTTTTACGTGGTGGTGGCGTGAACTTGATTGGTCCTGTGCAGAGCAGGGCGAGCAGGGCAGGGCTGGCGCTATTACTTCAAATTTTTTTTTTTTTTTTTTTTTTACGTGGTGGTGGCGTGAACTTGATTGGTACTGGGCAGAGCAGGGCAGGGCTGGCGCTATTACTTGAATAATTTTATTTATTTTTTTTTTTTTTACGTGGTGGTGGCGTGAACTTGATTGGTCCTGTGCAGAGCAGGGCGAGCAGGGCAGGGCTGGCGCTATTACTTCAAAAATTTTTTTTTTTTTTTTTTTTTACGTGGTGGTGGCGTGAACTTGATTGGTCCTGTGCAGAGCAGGGCGAGCAGGGCAGGGCTGGCGCTATTACTTCAAAAATTTTTTCTTTTTTTTTTTTTTTTACGTGGTGGTGGCGTGAACTTGATTGGTCCTGTGCAGAGCAGGGCGAGCAGGGCAGGGCTGGCGCTATTACTTCAAAATTTTTTTTTTTTTTTTTTTTTTTACGTGGTGGTGGCGTGAACTTGATTGGTCCTGTGCAGAGCAGGGCGAGCAGGGCAGGGCTGGCGCTATTACTTCAAAAAAATTTTTTTTTTTTTTTTTTACGTGGTGGTGGCGTGAACTTGATTGGTCCTGTGCAGAGCAGGGCAGGGCTGGCGCTATTACTTGAATAATTTTTTTTTTTTTTTTTTTTTTTACGTGGTGGTGGCGTGAACTTGATTGGTCCTGTGCAGAGCAGGGCGAGCAGGGCAGGGCTGGCGCTATTACTTCAAATTTTTTTTTTTTTTTTTTTTTTTTACGTGATGGTGGCGTGAACTTGATTGGTCCTGTGCAGAGCAGGGCGAGCAGGGCAGGGCTTGGCGCTATTACTTCAAAAAATTTTTTTTTTTTTTTTTTTTTTACGTGGTGGTGGCGTGAACTTGATTGGTACTGTGCAGAGCAGGGCAGGGCTGGCGCTATTACTTGAATAATTTTTTTTTTTTTTTTTTTTTTACGTGGTGGCGTGAACTTGATTGGTCCTGTGCAGAGCAGGGCGAGCAGGGCAGGGCTGGCGCTATTACTTCAAAAATTTTTTTTTTTTTTTTTTTTTTTACGTGGTGGTGGCGTGAACTTGATTGGTCCTGTGCAGAGCAGGGCGAGCAGGGCAGGGCTGGCGCTATTACTTCAATTTTTTTTTTTTTTTTTTTTTTTTTACGTGGTGGTGGCGTGAACTTGATTGGTCCTGTGCAGAGCAGGGCGAGCAGGGCAGGGCTGGCGCTATTACTTCAATTTTTTTTTTTTTTTTTTTTTTTTTTACGTGGTGGTGGCGTGAACTTGATTGGTCCTGTGCAGAGCAGGGCGAGCAGGGCAGGGCTGGCGCTATTACTTCAAAAATTTTTTTTTTTTTTTTTTTTTTACGTGGTGGTGGCGTGAACTTGATTGGTCCTGTGCAGGGCAGGGCTGGCGCTATTACTTCAAAATTTTTTTTTTTTTTTTTTTTTACGTGGTGGTGGCGTGAACTTGATTGGTCCTGTGCAGAGCAGGGCGAGCAGGGCAGGGCTGGCGCTATTACTTCAAAAAAATTATTTTTTTTTTTTTTACGTGGTGGTGGCGTGAACTTGATTGGTACTGTGCAGAGCAGGGCAGGGCTGGCGCTATTACTTGAATAATTTTTTTTTTTTTTTTTTTTTACGTGGTGGTGGCGTGAACTTGATTGGTCCTGTGCAGAGCAGGGCGAGCAGGGCAGGGCTGGCGCTATTACTTGAATAATTTTTTTATTTTTTTATTTTTTTTACGTGGTGGTGGCGTGAACTTGATTGGTCCTGTGCAGAGCAGGGCGAGCAGGGCAGGGCTGGCGCTATTACTTGAATAATTTTTTTTTTTTTTTTTTTTTTTACGTGGTGGTGGCGTGAACTTGATTGGTCCTGTGCAGAGCAGGGCGAGCAGGGCAGGGCTGGCGCTATTACTTCAAAATTTATTTATTTATTTTTTTTTTAAGTGGTGGTGGCGTGAACTTGATTGGTCCTGTGCAGAGCAGGGCAAGCAGGGCAGGGCTGGCGCTATTACTTCAAATTTTTTTTTTTTTTTTTTTTTTTTACGTGGTGGTGGCGTGAACTTGATTGGTCCTGTGCAGAGCAGGGCGAGCAGGGCAGGGCTGGCGCTATTACTTCAAATTTTTTTTTTTTTTTTTTTTTTTACGTGGTGGTGGCGTGAACTTGATTGGTCCTGTGCAGAGCAGGGCGAGCAGGGCAGGGCTGGCGCTATTACTTCAAAAATTTTTTTTTTTTTTTTTTTTTTACGTGGTGGTGGCGTGAACTTGATTGGTCCTGTGCAGAGCAGGGCGAGCAGGGCAGGGCTGGCGCTATTACTTCAAAAATTTTTTTTTTTTTTTTTTTTTACGTGGTGGTGGCGTGAACTTGATTGGTCCTGTGCAGAGCAGGGCGAGCAGGGCAGGGCTGGCGCTATTACTTCAAAATTTTTTTTTTTTTTTTTTTTTTTTACGTGGTGGTGGCGTGAACTTGATTGGTACTGTGCAGAGCAGGGCAGGGCTGGCGCTATTACTTGAATAATTTTTTTTTTTTTTTTTTACGTGGTGGTGGCGTGAACTTGATTGGTCCTGTGCAGAGCAGGGCAGAGCAGGGCAGGGCTGGTGCTATTACTTGAATAATTTTTTTATTTTTTTTTTTACGTGGTGGTGGCGTGAACTTGATTGGTCCTGTGCAGAGCAGAGCAGGGCTGGCGCTATTACTTGAATATTTTTTTATTTATTTTTTTTTTTTTACGTGGTGGTGGTGTGAACTTGATTGGTCCTGTGCAGAGCAGGGCAGGGCTGGCGCTATTAATTGAATAATTTTTTTTTTTTTTTTTTACGTGGTGGTGGCGTGAACTTGATTGGTCCTGTGCAGAGCAGGGCAGAGCAGCGCAGGGCTGGTGCTATTACTTGAATAATTTTTTTTTTTTTTTTTTTTTTACGTGGTGGTGGCGTGAACTTGATTGGTCCTGAGCAGGGCAGGGCTGGCGCTATTACTTGAACAATTTTTTTTTTTTTTTTTACGTGGTGGTGGCGTGAACTTGATTGGTCCTGTGCAGAGCAGGGCGAGCAGGGCAGGGCTGGCGCTATTACTTCAAAAATTTTTTTTTTTTTTTTTTTTTACGTGGTGGTGGCGTGAACTTGATTGGTCCTGTGCAGAGCAGGGCGAGCAGGGCAGGGCTGGCGCTATTACTTCAAAATTTTTTTTTTTTTTTTTTTTTTTTACGTGGTGGTGGCGTGAACTTGATTGGTCCTGTGCAGAGCAGGGCGAGCAGGGCAGGGCTGGCGCTATTACTTCAAAATTTTTTTTTTTTTTTTTTTTTTTTTACGTGGTGGTGGCGTGAACTTGATTGGTACGGTGCAGAGCAGGGCAGGGCTGGCGCTATTACTTGAATAATTTTTTTTTTTTTTTTTTTTTGTTACGTGGTGGCGTGAACTTGATTGGTCCTGTGCAGAGAAGGGCAGAGCAGGGCAGGGCTGGCGCTATTAGTTGAATATTTTTTTTTTTTTTTTTTTTTTTTACGTGGTGGTGGTGTGAACTTGATTGGTCCTGTGCAGAGCAGGGCAGGGCTGGCGCTATTAATTGAATAATTTTTTTTTTTTTTTTTTACGTGGTGGTGGCGTGAACTTGATTGGTCCTGTGCAGAGCAGGGCAGAGCAGGGCAGGGCTGGTGCTATTACTTGAATAATTTTTTTTTTTTTTTTTTACGTGGTGGTGGCGTGAACTTGATTGGTCCTGTGCAGAGCAGGGCAGGGCTGGCGCTATTACTTGAATATTTTTTTATTTATTTTTTTTTTTTTACGTGGTGGTGGTGTGAACTTGATTGGTCCTGTGCAGAGCAGGGCAGGGCTGGCGCTATTACTTCAAAAAATTTTTTTTTTTTTTTTTTTTTTACGTGGTGGTGGCGTGAACTTGATTGGTCCTGTGCAGAGCAGGGCGAGCAGGGCAGGGCTGGCGCTATTACTTGAATAATTTTTTTTTTTTTTTTTTTTTTACGTGGTGGTGGCGTGAACTTGATTGGTCCTGTGCAGAGCAGGGCGAGCAGGGCAGGGCTGGCGCTATTACTTCAAAAAATTTTTTTTTTTTTTTTTTTTTTTACGTGGTGGTGGCGTGAACTTGATTGGTCCTGTGCAGAGCAGGGCGAGCAGGGCAGGGCTGGCGCTATTACTTCAAAATTTTTTTTTTTTTTTTTTTTTTTTACGTGGTGGTGGCGTGAACTTGATTGGTCCTGTGCAGAGCAGGGCGAGCAGGGCAGGGCTGGCGCTATTACTTCAAAAAAATTTTTTTTTTTTTTTTTTTTACGTGGTGGTGGCGTGAACTTGATTGGTCCTGTGCAGAGCAGGGCGAGCAGGGCAGGGCTGGCGCTATTACTTCAAAAATTTTTTTTTTTTTTTTTTTTTTTTACGTGGTGGTGGCGTGAACTTGATTGGTCCTGTGCAGAGCAGGGCGAGCAGGGCAGGGCTGGCGCTATTACTTCAAAAATTTTTTTTTTTTTTTTTTTTTTTACGTGGTGGTGGCGTGAACTTGATTGGTCCTGTGCAGAGCAGGGCGAGCAGGGCAGGGCTGGCGCTATTACTTCAAAAATTTTTTTTTTTTTTTTTTTACGTGGTGGTGGCGTGAACTTGATTGGTCCTGTGCAGAGCAGGGCGAGCAGGGCAGGGCTGGCGCTATTACTTCAAAATTTTTTTTTTTTTTTTTTTTTTTACGTGGTGGTGGCGTGAACTTGATTGGTACTGTGCAGAGCAGGGCAGGGCTGGCGCTATTACTTGAATAATTTTTTTTTTTTTTTTTTTTTTACGTGGTGGTGGCGTGAACTTGATTGGTCCTGTGCAGAGCAGGGCGAGCAGGGCAGGGCTGGCGCTATTACTTCAAAAAATTTTTTTTTTTTTTTTTTTTTTTACGTGGTGGTGGCGTGAACTTGATTGGTCCTGTGCAGAGCAGGGCGAGCAGGGCAGGGCTGGCGCTATTACTTCAAAATTTTTTTTTTTTTTTTTTTTTTTTACGTGGTGGTGGCGTGAACTTGATTGGTCCTGTGCAGAGCAGGGCGAGCAGGGCAGGGCTGGCGCTATTACTTCAAAAAAATTTTTTTTTTTTTTTTTTTTACGTGGTGGTGGCGTGAACTTGATTGGTCCTGTGCAGAGCAGGGCGAGCAGGGCAGGGCTGGCGCTATTACTTCAAAAATTTTTTTTTTTTTTTTTTTTTTTTACGTGGTGGTGGCGTGAACTTGATTGGTCCTGTGCAGAGCAGGGCGAGCAGGGCAGGGCTGGCGCTATTACTTCAAAAATTTTTTTTTTTTTTTTTTTTTTTACGTGGTGGTGGCGTGAACTTGATTGGTCCTGTGCAGAGCAGGGCGAGCAGGGCAGGGCTGGCGCTATTACTTCAAAAATTTTTTTTTTTTTTTTTTTACGTGGTGGTGGCGTGAACTTGATTGGTCCTGTGCAGAGCAGGGCGAGCAGGGCAGGGCTGGCGCTATTACTTCAAAAAAATTTTTTTTTTTTTTTTTTTTACGTGGTGGTGGCGTGAACTTGATTGGTCCTGTGCAGAGCAGGGCGAGCAGGGCAGGGCTGGCGCTATTACTTCAAAATTTTTTTTTTTTTTTTTTTTTTTTACGTGGTGGTGGCGTGAACTTGATTGGTACTGTGCAGAGCAGGGCAGGGCTGGCGCTATTACTTGAATAATTTTTTTTTTTTTTTTTTTTTTTACGTGGTGGTGGCGTGAACTTGATTGGTCCTGTGCAGAGCAGGGCGAGCAGGGCAGGGCTGGCGCTATTACTTCAAAAAAATTTTTTTTTTTTTTTTTTTTTACGTGGTGGTGGCGTGAACTTGATTGGTCCTGTGCAGAGCAGGGCGAGCAGGGCAGGGCTGGCGCTATTACTTCAAAATTTTTTTTTTTTTTTTTTTTTTTTACGTGGTGGTGGCGTGAACTTGATTGGTCCTGTGCAGAGCAGGGCGAGCAGGGCAGGGCTGGCGCTATTACTTCAAAAAAATTTTTTTTTTTTTTTTTTTTACGTGGTGGTGGCGTTAACTTGATTGGTCCTGTGCAGAGCAGGGCGAGCAGGGCAGGGCTGGCGCTATTACTTCAAAATTTTTTTTTTTTTTTTTTTTTTTTACGTGGTGGTGGCGTGAACTTGATTGGTACTGTGCAGAGCAGGGCAGGGCTGGCGCTATTACTTGAATAATTTTTTTTTTTTTTTTTTTTTTTACGTGGTGGTGGCGTGAACTTGATTGGTCCTGTGCAGAGCAGGGCGAGCAGGGCAGGGCTGGCGCTATTACTTCAAAAAAATTTTTTTTTTTTTTTTTTTTTACGTGGTGGTGGCGTGAACTTGATTGGTCCTGTGCAGAGCAGGGCGAGCAGGGCAGGGCTGGCGCTATTACTTGAATAATTTTTTTTTTTTTTTTTTTTTACGTGGTGGTGGCGTGAACTTGATTGGTCCTGTGCAGAGCAGGGCGAGCAGGGCAGGGCTGGCGCTATTACTTCAAAAATTTTTTTTTTTTTTTTTTTTTTACGTGGTGGTGGCGTGAACTTGATTGGTCCTGTGCAGAGCAGGGCGAGCAGGGCAGGGCTGGCGCTATTACTTCAAAAATTTTTTATTTATTTTTTTTTTTACTTGGTGGTGGCGTGAACTTGATTGGTCCTGTGCAGAGCAGGGCGAGCAGGGCAGGGCTGGCGCTATTACTTGAATAATTTTTTTTTTTTTTTTTTTTTTTTTTACGTGGTGGTGGCGTGAACTTGATTGGTCCTGTGCAGAGCAGGGCGAGCAGGGCAGGGCTGGCGCTATTACTTTAAAAAATTTTTATTTTTTATTTTTTTACGTGGTGGTGGCGTGAACTTGATTGGTCCTGTGCAGAGCAGGGCGAGCAGGGCAGGTCTGGCGCTATTACTTCAAAATTTATTTATTTTTTTTTTTTTTTTACGTGGTGGTGGCGTGAACTTGATTGTTCCTGTGTAGAGCAGGGCGAGCAGGGCAGGGCTGGCGCTATTACTTCAAAAATTTTTTTTTTTTTTTTTTTTTTTACGTGGTGGTGGCGTGAACTTGATTGGTCCTGTGCAGAGCAGGGCGAGCAGGGCAGGGCTGGCGCTATTACTTCAAAATTTTTTTTTTTTTTTTTTTTTTTTACGTGGTGGTGGCGTGAACTTGATTGGTCCTGTGCAGAGCAGGGCGAGCAGGGCAGGGCTGGCGCTATTACTTCAAAATTTTTTTTTTTTTTTTTTTTTTACGTGGTGGTGGCGTGAACTTGATTGTTCCTGTGTAGAGCAGGGCGAGCAGGGCAGGGCTGGCGCTATTACTTCAAAAATTTTATTTTATTTTTTTTTTTTTACGTGGTGGTGGCGTGAACTTGATTGGTCCTGTGCAGAGCAGGGCGAGCAGGGCAGGGCTGGCGCTATTACTTCAAAATTTTTTTTTTTTTTTTTTTTTTTTACGTGGTGGTGGCGTGAACTTGATTGGTCCTGTGCAGAGCAGGGCGAGCAGGGCAGGGCTGGCGCTATTACTTCAAAAATTTTTTTTTTTTTTTTTTTTTTTTACGTGGTGGTGGCGTGAACTTGATTGGTCCTGTGCAGAGCAGGGCGAGCAGGGCAGGGCTGGCGCTATTACTTCAAAATTTTTTTTTTTTTTTTTTTTTACGTGGTGGTGGCGTGAACTTGATTGGTACTGTGCAGAGCAGGGCAGGGCTGGCGCTATTACTTGAATAATTTTTTTTTTTTTTTTTTTTTTTACGTGGTGGTGGCGTGAACTTGATTGGTCCTGTGCAGAGCAGGGCGAGCAGGGCAGGGCTGGCGCTATTACTTGAATAATTTTTTTTTTTTTTTTTTTTTTTTTTTACGTGGTGGTGGCGTGAACTTGATTGGTCCTGTGCAGAGCAGGGCGAGCAGGGCAGGGCTGGCGCTATTACTTTAAAAATTTTTTATTTATTTTTTTTTTACGTGGTGGTGGCGTGAACTTGATTGGTCCTGTGCAGAGCAGGGCGAGCAGGGCAGGTCTGGCGCTATTACTTCAAAAATTTTTTTTTTTTTTTTTTTTTTTACGTGGTGGTGGCGTGAACTTGATTGTTCCTGTGTAGAGCAGGGCGAGCAGGGCAGGGCTGGCGCTATTACTTCAAAAATTTTTTTTTTTTTTTTTTTTTTTACGTGGTGGTGGCGTGAACTTGATTGGTCCTGTGCAGAGCAGGGCGAGCAGGGCAGGGCTGGCGCTATTACTTCAAAATTTTTTTTTTTTTTTTTTTTTTTTACGTGGTGGTGGCGTGAACTTGATTGGTCCTGTGCAGAGCAGGGCGAGCAGGGCAGGGCTGGCGCTATTACTTCAAAAAATTTTTTTTTTTTTTTTTTTTACGTGGTGGTGGCGTGAACTTGATTGGTACTGTGCAGAGCAGGGCAGGGCTGGCGCTATTACTTGAATAATTTTTTTTTTTTTTTTTTTTTTTACGTGGTGGTGGCGTGAACTTGATTGGTCCTGTGCAGAGCAGGGCGAGCAGGGCAGGGCTGGCGCTATTACTTGAATAATTATTATTATTTTTTTTTTTTTTTTTTACGTGGTGGTGGCGTGAACTTGATTGGTCCTGTGCAGAGCAGGGCGAGCAGGGCAGGGCTGGCGCTATTACTTCAAAATTTTTTTTTTTTTTTTTTTTTTTACGTGGTGGTGGCGTGAACTTGATTGGTACTGTGCAGAGCAGGGCAGGGCTGGCGCTATTGAATAATTTTTTTTTTTTTTTTTTTTTTACGTGGTGGTGGCGTGAACTTGATTGGTCCTGTGCAGAGCAGGGCGAGCAGGGCAGGGCTGACGCTATTACTTCAAAAAATTTTTTTTTTTTTTTTTTTTTTACGTGGTGGTTGCGTGAACTTGATTGGTCCTGTGCAGAGCAGGGCGAGCAGGGCAGGGCTGGCGCTATTACTTGAATAATTTTTTTTTTTTTTTTTTTTTTTACGTGGTGGTGGCGTGAACTTGATTGGTCCTGTGCAGAGCAGGGCGAGCAGGGCAGGGCTGGCGCTATTACTTGAATAATTTTTTTTTTTTTTTTTTTTTTTACGTGGTGGTGGCGTGAACTTGATTGGTCCTGTGCAGAGCAGGGCGAGCAGGGCAGGGCTGGCGCTATTACTTGAATATTTTTTTTTTTTTTTTTTTTTTTACGTGGTGGTTGCGTGAACTTGATTGGTCCTGTGCAGAGCAGGGCGAGCAGGGCAGGGCTGGCGCTATTACTTGAATAATTTTTTTTTTTTTTTTTTTTTTTACGTGGTGGTGGCGTGAACTTGATTGGTCCTGTGCAGAGCAGGGCGAGCAGGGCAGGGCTGGCGCTATTACTTGAATAATTTTTTTTTTTTTTTTTTTTTTTACGTGGTGGTGGCGTGAACTTGATTGGTCCTGTGCAGAGCAGGGCGAGCAGGGCAGGGCTGGCGCTATTACTTCAAAAATTTTTTTTTTTTTTTTTTTTACGTGGTGGTGGCGTGAACTTGATTGGTCCTGTGCAGAGCAGGGCGAGCAGGGCAGGGCTGGCGCTATTACTTGAATATTTTTTTTTTTTTTTTTTTTTTTACGTGGTGGTGGCGTGAACTTGATTGGTCCTGTGCAGAGCAGGGCGAGCAGGGCAGGGCTGGCGCTATTACTTCAAAAATTTTTTTTTTTTTTTTTTTTTTACGTGGTGGTGGCGTGAACTTGATTGGTCCTGTGCAGAGCAGGGCGAGCAGGGCAGGGCTGGCGCTATTCAAAATTTTTTTTTTTTTTTTTTTTTTTACGTGGTGGTGGCGTGAACTTGATTGGTACTGTGCAGAGCAGGGCAGGGCTGGCGCTATTGAATAATTTTTTTTTTTTTTTTTTTTTTTACGTGGTGGTGGCGTGAACTTGATTGGTCCTGTGCAGAGCAGGGCGAGCAGGGCAGGGCTGGCGCTATTACTTCAAAAAATTTTTTTTTTTTTTTTTTTTTTACGTGGTGGTTGCGTGAACTTGATTGGTCCTGTGCAGAGCAGGGCGAGCAGGGCAGGGCTGGCGCTATTACTTGAATAATTTTTTTTTTTTTTTTTTTTTTTTACGTGGTGGTGGCGTGAACTTGATTGGTCCTGTGCAGAGCAGGGCGAGCAGGGCAGGGCTGGCGCTATTACTTCAAAATTTTTTTTTTTTTTTTTTTTTTTTACGTGGTGGTGGCGTGAACTTGATTGGTCCTGTGCAGAGCAGGGCGAGCAGGGCAGGGCTGGCGCTATTACTTGAATATTTTTTTTTTTTTTTTTTTTTTTACGTGGTGGTGGCGTGAACTTGATTGGTCCTGTGCAGAGCAGGGCGAGCAGGGCAGGGCTGGCGCTATTACTTGAATATTTTTTTTTTTTTTTTTTTTTTTACGTGGTGGTGGCGTGAACTTGATTGGTCCTGTGCAGAGCAGGGCGAGCAGGGCAGGGCTGGCGCTATTACTTCAAAAATTTTTTTTTTTTTTTTTTTTTTACGTGGTGGTGGCGTGAACTTGATTGGTCCTGTGCAGAGCAGGGCGAGCAGGGCAGGGCTGGCGCTATTCAAAATTTTTTTTTTTTTTTTTTTTTTTACGTGGTGGTGGCGTGAACTTGATTGGTACTGTGCAGAGCAGGGCAGGGCTGGCGCTATTGAATAATTTTTTTTTTTTTTTTTTTTTTTACGTGGTGGTGGCGTGAACTTGATTGGTCCTGTGCAGAGCAGGGCGAGCAGGGCAGGGCTGGCGCTATTACTTCAAAAAATTTTTTTTTTTTTTTTTTTTTTACGTGGTGGTTGCGTGAACTTGATTGGTCCTGTGCAGAGCAGGGCGAGCAGGGCAGGGCTGGCGCTATTACTTGAATAATTTTTTTTTTTTTTTTTTTTTTTTACGTGGTGGTGGCGTGAACTTGATTGGTCCTGTGCAGAGCAGGGCGAGCAGGGCAGGGCTGGCGCTATTACTTCAAAATTTTTTTTTTTTTTTTTTTTTTTTACGTGGTGGTGGCGTGAACTTGATTGGTCCTGTGCAGAGCAGGGCGAGCAGGGCAGGGCTGGCGCTATTACTTGAATAATTTTTTTTTTTTTTTTTTTTTTACGTGGTGGTGGCGTGAACTTGATTGGTCCTGTGCAGAGCAGGGCGAGCAGGGCGAGCAGGGCAGGGCTGGCGCTATTACTTGAATAATTTTTTTTTTTTTTTTTTTTTACGTGGTGGTGGCGTGAACTTGATTGGTCCTGTGCAGAGCAGGGCGAGCAGGGCAGGGCTGGCGCTATTACTTCAAAAATTTTTTTTTTTTTTTTTTTTTTACGTGGTGGTGGCGTGAACTTGATTGGTCCTGTGCAGAGCAGGGCGTGCAGGGCAGGGCTGGCGCTATTACTTGAATAATTTTTTTTTTTTTTTTTTTTTTTACGTGGTGGTGGCGTGAACTTGATTGGTCCTGTGCAGAGCAGGGCGAGCAGGGCAGGGCTGGCGCTATTACTTCAAAATTTTTTTTTTTTTTTTTTTTTTTACGTGGTGGTGGCGTGAACTTGATTGGTCCTGTGCAGAGCAGGGCGAGCAGGGCAGGGCTGGCGCTATTACTTCAAAATTTTTTTTTTTTTTTTTTTTTTTTACGTGGTGGTGGCGTGAACTTGATTGGTCCTGTGCAGAGCAGGGCGAGCAGGGCAGGGCTGGCGCTATTACTTCAAAAAATTTTTTATTTTTTTTTTTTTAAGTGGTGGTGGCGTGAACTTGATTGGTACTGTGCGAGCAGGGCAGGGCTGGCGCTTTTACTTGAATAATTTTTTTTTTTTTTTTTTTTACGTGGTGGTGGCGTGAACTTGATTGGTCCTGTGCAGAGCAGGGCGAGCAGGGCAGGGCTGGCGCTATTACTTCAAAAATTTTTTTTTTTTTTTTTTTTATGTGGTGGTGGCGTGAACTTGATTGGTCCTGTGCAGAGCAGGGCGAGCAGGGCAGGGCTGGCGCTATTACTTCAAAATTTTTTTTTTTTTTTTTTTTTTTTACGTGGTGGTGGCATGAACTTGATTGGTCCTGTGCAGAGCAGGGCGAGCAGGGCAGGGCTGGCGCTATTACTTCAAAAATTTTTTTTTTTTTTTTTTTTTTTACGTGGTGGTGGCGTGAACTTGATTGGTCCTGTGCAGAGCAGGGCGAGCAGGGCAGGGCTGGCGCTATTACTTCAAAATTTTTTTTTTTTTTTTTTTTTTTTACGTGGTGGTGGCGTGAACTTGATTGGTCCTGTGCAGAGCAGGGCGAGCAGGGCAGGGCTGGCGCTATTACTTCAAAATTTTTTTTTTTTTTTTTTTTTTTTTACGTGGTGGTGGCGTGAACTTGATTGGTCCTGTGCAGAGCAGGGCGAGCAGGGCAGGGCTGGCGCTATTACTTCAAAATTTTTTTTTTTTTTTTTTTTTTACGTGGTGGTGGCGTGAACTTGATTGGTCCTGTGCAGAGCAGGGCGAGCAGGGCAGGGCTGGCGCTATTACTTCAAAAAATTTTTTTTTTTTTTTCTTTTTATGTGGTGGTGGCGTGAACTTGATTGGTCCTGTGCAGAGCAGGGCGAGCAGGGCAGGGCTGGCGCTATTACTTCAAAAATTTTTTTTTTTTTTTTTTTTTTTACGTGGTGGTGGCGTGAACTTGATTGGTACTGTGCAGAGCAGGGCAGGGCTGGCGCTATTACTTCAAAAATTTTTTTTTTTTTTTTTTTTTTTACGTGGTGGTGGCGTGAACTTGATTGGTACTGTGCAGAGCAGGGCAGGGCTGGCGCTATTACTTGAATAATTTTTTTTTTTTTTTTTTTTTTTACGTGGTGGTGGCGTGAACTTGATTGGTCCTGTGCAGAGCAGGGCGAGCAGGGCAGGGCTGGCGCTATTACTTCAAAAATTTTTTTTTTTTTTTTTTTTTTACGTGGTGGTGGCGTGAACTTGATTGGTCCTGTGCAGAGCAGGGCGAGCAGGGCAGGGCTGGCGCTATTACTTCAAAATTTTTTTTTTTTTTTTTTTTTTTTTACGTGGTGGTGGCGTGAACTTGATTGGTCCTGTGCAGAGCAGGGCAAGCAGGGCAGGGCTGGCGCTATTACTTCAAAAATTTTTTTTTTTTTTTTTTTTTACGTGGTGGTGGCGTGAACTTGATTGGTCCTGTGCAGAGCAGGGCGAGCAGGGCAGGGCTGGCGCTATTACTTCAAAAAAATTTTTTTTTTTTTTCTTTTTATGTGGTGGTGGCGTGAACTTGATTGGTCCTGTGCAGAGCAGGGCGAGCAGGGCAGGGCTGGCGCTATTACTTCAAAAATTTATTTATTTATTTATTTTTTTTTACGTGGTGGTGGCGTGAACTTGATTGGTACTGTGCAGAGCAGGGCAGGGCTGGCGCTATTACTTGAATAATTTTTTTTTTTTTTTTTACGTGGTGGTGGATTGAACTTGATTGGTCCTGTGCAGAGCAGGGCGAGCAGGGCAGGGCTGGCGCTATTACTTCAAAATTTTTTTTTTTTTTTTTTTTTTTACGTGGTGGTGGCGTGAACTTGATTGGTCCTGTGCAGAGCAGGGCGAGCAGGGCAGGGCTGGCGCTATTACTTCAAAATTTTTTTTTTTTATTTTTTTTTACGTGGTGGTGGCATGAACTTGATTGGTCCTGTGCAGAGCAGGGCGAGCAGGGCAGGGCTGGCGCTATTACTTCAAAAATTTTTTTTTTTTTTTTTTTTTTTACGTGGTGGTGGCGTGAACTTGATTGGTCCTGTGCAGAGCAGGGCGAGCAGGGCAGGGCTGGCGCTATTACTTCAAAAATTTTTTTTTTTTTTTTTTTTTTACGTGGTGGTGGCGTGAACTTGATTGGTCCTGTGCAGAGCAGGGCGAGCATTGCAGGGCTAGCGCTATTACTTCAAAATTTTTTTTATTTTTTTTTTTTTTTACGTGGTGGTGGCGTGAACTTGATTGGTCCTGTGCAGAGCAGGGCGAGCAGGGCAGGGCTGGCGCTATTACTTCAAAAATTGTTTTTTTTTTTTTTTTTTACGTGGTGGTGGCGTGAACTTGATTGGTTCTGTGCAGAGCAGGGCGAGCAGGGCAGGGCTGGCACTATTACTTCAAAAATTTTTTTTTTTTTTTTTTTTTTACGTGGTGGTGGCGTGAACTTGATTGGTCCTGTGCAGAGCAGGGCGAGCAGGGCAGGGCTGGCGCTATTACTTCAAATTTTTTTTTTTTTTTTTTTTTTTTTTACGTGGTGGTGGCGTGAACTTGATTGGTACTGTGCAGAGCAGGGCGAGCAGGGCAGGGCTGGCGCTATTACTTCAAAATTTTTTTTTTTTTTTTTTTTTTTACGTGGTGGTGGCGTGAACTTGATTGGTCCTGTGCAGAGCAGGGCGAGCAGGGCAGGGCTGGCACTATTACTTCAAAATTTTTTTTTTTTTTTTTTTTTTTATGTGGTGGTGGCGTGAACTTGATTGGTCCTGTGCAGAGCAGGGCGAGCAGGGCAGGGCTGGCACTATTACTTGAATAATTTTTTTTTTTTTTTTTTTTTACGTGGTGGTGGCGTGAACTTGATTGGTCCTGTGCAGAGCAGGGCGAGCAGGGCAGGGCTGGCGCTATTACTTCAAAATTATTTATTTTTTTTTTTTTTACGTGGTGGTGGCGTGAACTTGATTGGTACTGTGCAGAGCAGGGCAGGGCTGGCGCTATTACTTGAATAATTTTTTTTTTTTTTTTTTTTTTACGTGGTGGTGGCGTGAACTTGATTGGTCCTGTGCAGAGCAGGGCGAGCAGGGCAGGGCTGGCGCTATTACTTCAAAATTTTTTTTTTTTTTTTTTTTTTTACGTGGTGGTGGCGTGAACTTGATTGGTCCTGTGCAGAGCAGGGCGAGCAGGGCAGGGCTGGCGCTATTACTTCAAAATTTTTTTTTTTTATTTTTTTTTACGTGGTGGTGGCGTGAACTTGATTGGTCCTGTGCAGAGCAGGGCGAGCAGGGCAGGGCTGGCGCTATTCAAAAATTTTTTTTTTTTTTTTTTTTTTACGTGGTGGTGGCGTGATCTTGATTGGTCCTGTGCAGAGCAGGGCGAGCAGGGCAGGGCTGGCGCTATTACTGAAATTTTTTTTTTTTTTTTTTTTTTTTTTACGTGGTGGTGGCGTGAACTTGATTGGTCCTGTGCAGAGCAGGGCGAGCAGGGCAGGGCTGGCGCTATTACTTGAAAAATTTTTTTTTTTTTTTTTTTTTTTACGTGGTGGTGGCGTGAACTTGATTGGTCCTGTGCAGAGCAGGGCGAGCAGGGCAGGGCTGGCGCTATTACTTCAAAAATTTTTTTTTTTTTTTTTTTTTTACGTGGTGGTGGCGTGAACTTGATTGGTCCTGTGCAGAGCAGGGCGAGCAGGGCAGGGCTATCGCTATTACTTCAAAATTTTTTTTTTTTTTTTTTTTTTTTACGTGGTGGTGGCGTGAACTTGATTGGTCCTGTGCAGAGAAGGGCGAGCAGGGCAGGGCTGGCGCTATTACTTCAAAAATTGTTTTTTTTTTTTTTTTTTTACGTGGTGGTGGCGTGAACTTGATTGGTTCTGTGCAGAGCAGGGTGAGCAGGGCAGGGCTGGCACTATTACTTCAAAAATTTTTTTTTTTTTTTTTTTTTTTACGTGGTGGTGGCGTGAACTTGATTGGTCCTGTGCAGAGCAGGGCGAGCAGGGCAGGGCTGGCGCTATTACTTCAAATTTTTTTTTTTTTTTTTTTTTTTTTTACGTGGTGGTGGCGTGAACTTGATTGGTACTGTGCAGAGCAGGGCAGGGCTGGCGCTATTACTTGAATAATTTTTTTTTTTTTTTTTTTTTTACGTGGTGGTGGCGTGATCTTGATTGGTCCTGTGCAGAGCAGGGCGAGCAGGGCAGGGCTGGCGCTATTACTTGAATAATTTTTTTTTTTTTTTTTTTTTTTACGTGGTGGTGGCGTGAACTTGATTGGTCCTGTGCAGAGCAGGGCGAGCAGGGCAGGGCTGGCGCTATTACTTCAAAAATTTTTTTTTTTTTTTTTTTTTTTACGTGGTGGTGGCGTGAACTTGATTGGTCCTGTGCAGAGCAGGGCGAGCAGGGCAGGGCTGGCGCTATTACTTCAAAATTTTTTTTTTTTTTTTTTTTTTTTACGTGGTGGTGGCGTGAACTTGATTGGTCCTGTGCAGAGCAGGGCGAGCAGGGCAGGGCTGGCGCTATTACTTCAAAAATTTTTTTTTTTTTTTTTTTTTTTACGTGGTGGTGGCGTGAACTTGATTGGTACTGTGCAGAGCAGGGCAGGGCTGGCGCTATTACTTCAAAAAATTTTTTTTTTTTTTTTTTTTTTACGTGGTGGTGGCGTGAACTTGATTGGTCCTGTGCAGAGCAGGGCGAGCAGGGCAGGGCTGGCGCTATTACTTCAAAAATTATTATTTTTTTTTTTTTTTTTACGTGGTGGTGGCGTGATCTTGATTGGTACTGTGCAGAGCAGGGCAGGGCTGGCGCTATTACTTGAATAATTTTTTTTTTTTTTTTTTTTTTTACGTGGTGGTGGCGTGAACTTGATTGGTCCTGTGCAGAGCAGGGCGAGCAGGGCAGGGCTGGCGCTATTACTTCAAAAAATTTATTTATTTTTTTTTTTTTACGTGGTGGTGGCGTGAACTTGATTGGTCCTGTGCAGAGCAGGGCAGGGCTGGCGCTATTACTTGAATAATTTTTTTTTTTTTTTTT
This sequence comes from Acipenser ruthenus, assembly GCF_902713425.1. Classification (NCBI taxonomy): domain Eukaryota; kingdom Metazoa; phylum Chordata; class Actinopteri; order Acipenseriformes; family Acipenseridae; genus Acipenser; species Acipenser ruthenus. Next base: position 228,359 of record NC_081225.1, on the reverse strand, counting down.
TTTTTTACGTGGTGGTGGCGTGAACTTGATTGGTCCTGTGCAGAGCAGGGCGAGCAGGGCAGGGCTGGCGCTATTACTTCAAATTTTTTTTTTTTTTTTTTTTTTTTTTACGTGGTGGTGGCGTGAACTTGATTGGTCCTGTGCAGAGCAGGGCGAGCAGGGCAGGGCTATCGCTATTACTTCAAAATTTTTTTTTTTTTTTTTTTTTTTTACGTGGTGGTGGCGTGAACTTGATTGGTCCTGTGCAGAGAAGGGCGAGCAGGGCAGGGCTGGCGCTATTACTTCAAAAATTGTTTTTTTTTTTTTTTTTTTACGTGGTGGTGGCGTGAACTTGATTGGTTCTGTGCAGAGCAGGGTGAGCAGGGCAGGGCTGGCACTATTACTTCAAAAATTTTTTTTTTTTTTTTTTTTTTTACGTGGTGGTGGCGTGAACTTGATTGGTCCTGTGCAGAGCAGGGCGAGCAGGGCAGGGCTGGCGCTATTACTTCAAATTTTTTTTTTTTTTTTTTTTTTTTTTACGTGGTGGTGGCGTGAACTTGATTGGTACTGTGCAGAGCAGGGCAGGGCTGGCGCTATTACTTGAATAATTTTTTTTTTTTTTTTTTTTTTACGTGGTGGTGGCGTGATCTTGATTGGTCCTGTGCAGAGCAGGGCGAGCAGGGCAGGGCTGGCGCTATTACTTGAATAATTTTTTTTTTTTTTTTTTTTTTTACGTGGTGGTGGCGTGAACTTGATTGGTCCTGTGCAGAGCAGGGCGAGCAGGGCAGGGCTGGCGCTATTACTTCAAAAATTTTTTTTTTTTTTTTTTTTTTTACGTGGTGGTGGCGTGAACTTGATTGGTCCTGTGCAGAGCAGGGCGAGCAGGGCAGGGCTGGCGCTATTACTTCAAAATTTTTTTTTTTTTTTTTTTTTTTTACGTGGTGGTGGCGTGAACTTGATTGGTCCTGTGCAGAGCAGGGCGAGCAGGGCAGGGCTGGCGCTATTACTTCAAAAATTTTTTTTTTTTTTTTTTTTTTTACGTGGTGGTGGCGTGAACTTGATTGGTACTGTGCAGAGCAGGGCAGGGCTGGCGCTATTACTTCAAAAATTTTTTTTTTTTTTTTTTTTTTTACGTGGTGGTGGCGTGAACTTGATTGGTCCTGTGCAGAGCAGGGCGAGCAGGGCAGGGCTGGCGCTATTACTTCAAAAATTATTATTTTTTTTTTTTTTTTTACGTGGTGGTGGCGTGATCTTGATTGGTACTGTGCAGAGCAGGGCAGGGCTGGCGCTATTACTTGAATAATTTTTTTTTTTTTTTTTTTTTTTACGTGGTGGTGGCGTGAACTTGATTGGTCCTGTGCAGAGCAGGGCGAGCAGGGCAGGGCTGGCGCTATTACTTCAAAAAATTTATTTATTTTTTTTTTTTTACGTGGTGGTGGCGTGAACTTGATTGGTCCTGTGCAGAGCAGGGCAGGGCTGGCGCTATTACTTGAATAATTTTTTTTTTTTTTTTTTTTTTTACGTGGTGGTGGCGTGAACTTGATTGGTCCTGTGCAGAGCAGGGCGAGCAGGGCAGGGCTGGCGCTATTACTTCAAAAAATTTTTTTTTTTTTTTTTTTACGTGGTGGTGGCGTGAACTTGATTGGTACTGTGCAGAGCAGGGCAGGGCTGGCGCTATTACTTGAATAATTTTTTTTTTTTTTTTTTTTTTACGTGGTGGTGGCGTGAACTTGATTGGTCCTGTGCAGAGCAGGGCGAGCAGGGCAGGGCTGGCGCTATTACTTCAAAAATTTTTTTTTTTTTTTTTTTTTTACGTGGTGGTGGCGTGAACTTGATTGGTCCTGTGCAGAGCAGGGCAGGGCTGGCGCTATTACTTGAATAATTTTTTTTTTTTTTTTTTTTTACGTGGTGGTGGCGTGAACTTGATTGGTCCTGTGCAGAGCAGGGCGAGCAGGGCAGGGCTGGCGCTATTACTTCAAAAATTTTTTTTTTTTTTTTTTTTTTTTACGTGGTGGTGGCGTGAACTTGATTGGTCCTGTGCAGAGGAGGGCGAGCAGGGCAGGGCTGGCGCTATTACTTGAATAATTTTTTTTTTTTTTTTTTTTTTTTACGTGGTGGTGGCGTGAACTTGATTGGTCCTGTGCAGAAGCAGGGCGAGCAGGGCAGGGCTGGCGCTATTACTTGAATAATTATTATTATTTTTTTTTTTTTTACGTGGTGGTGGCGTGAATTTGATTGGTCCTGTGCAGAGCAGGGCGAGCAGGGCAGGGCTGGCGCTATTACTTCAAAAATTTTTTTTTTTTTTTTTTTTTACGTGGTGGTGGCGTGAACTTGATTGGTACTGTGCAGAGCAGGGCAGGGCTGGCGCTATTACTTGAATAATTTTTTTTTTTTTTTTTTACGTGGTGGTGGCGTGAACTTGATTGGTCCTGTGCAGAGCAGGGCAGGGCTGGCGCTATTACTTGAATAATTTTTTTTTTTTTTTTTTTTTTTACGTGGTGGTGGCGTGAACTTGATTGGTCCTGTGCAGAGCAGGGCGAGCAGGGCAGGGCTGGCGCTATTACTTCAAAAAATTTTTTTTTTTTTTTTTTTTTTACGTGGTGGTGGCGTGAACTTGATTGGTACTGTGCAGAGCAGGGCAGGGCTGGCGCTATTACTTGAATAATTTTTATTTTTTTTTTTTTTTTACGTGGTGGTGGCGTGAACTTGATTGGTCCTGTGCAGAGCAGGGCGAGCAGGGCAGGGCTGGCGCTATTACTTCAAAAATTTATTTATTTTTTTTTTTTTACGTGGTGGTGGCGTGAACTTGATTGGTCCTGTGCAGAGCAGGGCAGGGCTGGCGCTATTACTTGAATAATTTTTTTTTTTTTTTTTTTTTTTACGTGGTGGTGGCGTGAACTTGATTGGTCCTGTGCAGAGCAGGGCGAGCAGGGCAGGGCTGGCGCTATTACTTCAAAAAAATTTTTTTTTTTTTTTTTTTTACGTGGTGGTGGCGTGAACTTGATTGGTCCTGTGCAGAGCAGGGCGAGCAGGGCAGGGCTGGCGCTATTACTTCAAAATTTTTTTTTTTTATTTTTTTTTACGTGGTGGTGGCGTGAACTTGATTGGTCCTGTGCAGAGCAGGGCGAGCAGGGCAGGGCTGGCGCTATTACTTCAAAAATTTTTTTTTTTTTTTTTTTTTTTACGTGGTGGTGGCGTGATCTTGATTGGTCCTGTGCAGAGCAGGGCGAGCAGGGCAGGGCTGGCGCTATTACTGAAATTTTTTTTTTTTTTTTTTTTTTTTTTACGTGGTGGTGGCGTGAACTTGATTGGTCCTGTGCAGAGCAGGGCGAGCAGGGCAGGGCTGGCGCTATTACTTGAAAAATTTTTTTTTTTTTTTT
>NC_081225.1:187500-215000 GCF_902713425.1 Acipenser ruthenus | reverse complement strand
TTTTTTTTTTTTTTTTTTTTACGTGGTGGTGGCGTGAACTTGATTGGTCCTGTGCAGAGCAGGGCGAGCAGGGCAGGGCTGGCGCTATTACTTGAATATTTTTTTTTTTTTTTTTTTTTTTTACGTGGTGGTGGCGTGAACTTGATTGGTCCTGTGCAGAGCAGGGCGAGCAGGGCAGGCGCTATTACTTGAATAATTTTTTTTTTTTTTTTTTTTTTTACGTGGTGGTGGCGTGAACTTGATTGGTACTGTGCAGAGCAGGGCAGGGCTGGCGCAATTACTTGAATAATTTTTTTTTTTTTTTTTTTTTTACGTGGTGGTGGCGTGAACTTGATTGGTCCTGTGCAGAGCAGGGCAGGGCTGGCGCTATTATTTCAAAAATTTTTTTTTTTTTTTTTTTTTTACGTGGTGGTGGCGTGAACTTGATTGGTCCTGTGCAGAGCAGGGCAGGGCTGGCGCTATTATTTCAAAAATTTTTTTTTTTTTTTTTTTTTTACGTGGTCGTGGCGTGAACTTGATTGGTCCTGTGCAGAGCAGGGCAGGGCTGGCGCTATTACTTGAATATTTTTTTTTTTTTTTTTTTTTTTACGTGGTGGTGGCGTGAACTTGATTGGTCCTGTGCAGAGCAGGGCGAGCAGGGCAGGCGCTATTACTTGAATAATTTTTTTTTTTTTTTTTTTTTTACGTGGTGGTGGCGTGAACTTGATTGGTACTGTGCAGAGCAGGGCAGGGCTGGCGCAATTACTTGAATAATTTTTTTTTTTTTTTTTTTTTTACGTGGTGGTGGCGTGAACTTGATTGGTCCTGTGCAGAGCAGGACGAGCAGGGCAGGGCTGGCGCTATTACTTCAAAAAATTTTTTTTTTTTTTTTTTTTACGTGGTGGTGGCGTGAACTTGATTGGTCCTGTGCAGAGCAGGGCAGGGCTGGCGCTATTACTTGAATAATTTTTTTTTTTTTTTTTTTTTTACGTGGTGGTGGCGTGAACTTGATTGGTCCTGTGCAGAGCAGGGCGAGCAGGGCAGGGCTGGCGCTATTACTTCAAAATTTTTTTTTTTTTTTTTTTTTTTTTACGTGGTGGTGGCGTGAACTTGATTGGTCCTGTGCAGAGCAGGGCAGGGCTGGCGCTATTACTTGAATAATTTTTTTTTTTTTTTTTTTTTTTACGTGGTGGTGGCGTGAACTTGATTGGTCCTGTGCAGAGCAGGGCGAGCAGGGCAGGGCTGGCGCTATTACTTCAAAAATTTTTTTTTTTTTTTTTTTTTACGTGGTGGTGGCGTGAACTTGATTGGTCCTGTGCAGAGCAGGGCGAGCAGGGCAGGGCTGGCGCTATTACTTCAAAATTTTTTTTTTTTTTTTTTTTTACGTGGTGGTGGCGTGAACTTGATTGGTCCTGTGCAGAGCAGGGCAGGGCTGGCGCTATTACTTGAATAATTTTTTTATTTTTTTTTTTTTTTACGTGGTGGTGGCGTGAACTTGATTGGTCCTGTGCAGAGCAGGGCGAGCAGGGCAGGGCTGGCGCTATTACTTCAAAAATTTTTTTTTTTTTTTTTTTTTTTACGTGGTGGTGGCGTGAACTTGATTGGTCCTGTGCAGAGCAGGGCGAGCAGGGCAGGGCTGGCGCTATTACTTCAAAAAATTTTTTTTTTTTTTTTTTTTTACGTGGTGGTGGCGTGAACTTGATTGGTCCTGTGCAGAGCAGGGCGAGCAGGGCAGGGCTGGCGCTATTACGTGAATAATTTTTTTTTTTTTTTTTTTTTTACGTGGTGGTGGCGTGAACTTGATTGGTCCTGTGCAGAGCAGGGCGAGCAGGGCAGGGCTGGCGCTATTACTTCAAAATTTTTTTTTTTTTTTTTTTTTTTACGTGGTGGTGGCGTGAACTTGATTGGTCCTGTGCAGAGCAGGGCGAGCAGGGCAGGGCTGGCCTATTCTTCAAAAATTTTTTTTTTTTTTTTTTTTTTACGTGGTGGTGGCGTGAACTTGATTGGTCCTGTGCAGAGCAGGGCGAGCAGGGCAGGGCTGGCGCTATTACTTCAAAAATTTTTTTTTTTTTTTTTTTTTACGTGGTGGTGGCGTGAACTTGATTGGTCCTGTGCAGAGCAGGGCAGGGCTGGCGCTATTATTTCAAAAATTTTTTTTTTTTTTTTTTTTTTACGTGGTGGTGGCGTGAACTTGATTGGTCCTGTGCAGAGCAGGGCAGGGCTGGCGCTATTATTTCAAAAAATTTTTTTTTTTTTTTTTTTTTACGTGGTCGTGGCGTGAACTTGATTGGTCCTGTGCAGAGCAGGGCAGGGCTGGCGCTATTACTTGAATATTTTTTTTTTTTTTTTTTTTTTTACGTGGTGGTGGCGTGAACTTGATTGGTCCTGTGCAGAGCAGGGCGAGCAGGGCAGGCGCTATTACTTGAATAATTTTTTTTTTTTTTTTTTTTTTTACGTGGTGGTGGCGTGAACTTGATTGGTACTGTGCAGAGCAGGGCAGGGCTGGCGCAATTACTTGAATAATTTTTTTTTTTTTTTTTTTTTTACGTGGTGGTGGCGTGAACTTGATTGGTCCTGTGCAGAGCAGGGCGAGCAGGGCAGGGCTGGCGCTATTACTTCAAAAATTTTTTTTTTTTTTTTTTTTTACGTGGTGGTGGCGTGAACTTGATTGGTCCTGTGCAGAGCAGGGCAGGGCTGGCGCTATTACTTGAATAATTTTTTTTTTTTTTTTTTTTTTACGTGGTGGTGGCGTGAACTTGATTGGTCCTGTGCAGAGCAGGGCGAGCAGGGCAGGGCTGGCGCTATTACTTCAAAATTTTTTTTTTTTTTTTTTTTTTTTTACGTGGTGGTGGCGTGAACTTGATTGGTCCTGTGCAGAGCAGGGCAGGGCTGGCGCTATTACTTGAATAATTTTTTTATTTTTTTTTTTTTTTACGTGGTGGTGGCGTGAACTTGATTGGTCCTGTGCAGAGCAGGGCGAGCAGGGCAGGGCTGGCGCTATTACTTCAAAAATTTTTTTTTTTTTTTTTTTTTTTTACGTGGTGGTGGCGTGAACTTGATTGGTCCTGTGCAGAGCAGGGCGAGCAGGGCAGGGCTGGCGCTATTACTTCAAAAAATTTTTTTTTTTTTTTTTTTTTACGTGGTGGTGGCGTGAACTTGATTGGTCCTGTGCAGAGCAGGGCGAGCAGGGCAGGGCTGGCGCTATTACGTGAATATTTTTTTTTTTTTTTTTTTTTTTTACGTGGTGGTGGCGTGAACTTGATTGGTCCTGTGCAGAGCAGGGCGAGCAGGGCAGGGCTGGCGCTATTACTTCAAAATTTTTTTTTTTTTTTTTTTTTTTACGTGGTGGTGGCGTGAACTTGATTGGTCCTGTGCAGAGCAGGGCGAGCAGGGCAGGGCTGGCGCTATTACTTCAAAATTTTTTTTTTTTTTTTTTTTTACGTGGTGGTGGCGTGAACTTGATTGGTCCTGTGCAGAGCAGGGCAGGGCTGGCGCTATTATTTCAAAAATTTTTTTTTTTTTTTTTTTTTACGTGGTGGTGGCGTGAACTTGATTGGTCCTGTGCAGAGCAGGGCAGGGCTGGCGCTATTACTTGAATATTTTTTTTTTTTTTTTTTTTTTTACGTGGTGGTGGCGTGAACTTGATTGGTCCTGTGCAGAGCAGGGCGAGCAGGGCAGGCGCTATTACTTGAATAATTTTTTTTTTTTTTTGTTTTTTTACGTGGTGGTGGCGTGAACTTGATTGGTACTGTGCAGAGCAGGGAAGGGCTGGCGCAATTACTTGAATAATTTTTTTTTTTTTTTTTTTTTTACGTGGTGGTGACGTGAACTTGATTGGTCCTGTGCAGAGCAGGGCGAGCAGGGCAGGGCTGGCGCTATTACTTCAAAATTTTTTTTTTTTTTTTTTTTTTTACGTGGTGGTGGCGTGAACTTGATTGGTCCTGTGCAGAGCAGGGCGAGCAGGGCAGGGCTGGCGCTATTACTTCAAAATTTTTTTTTTTTTTTTTTTTTTTTACGTGGTGGTGGCGTGAACTTGATTGGTCCTGTGCAGAGCAGGGCAGGGCTGGCGCTATTACTTCAAAATTTTTTTTTTTTTTTTTTTTTTTTACGTGGTGGTGGCGTGAACTTGATTGGTCCTGTGCAGAGCAGGGCAGGGCTGGCGCTATTACTTCAAATTTTTTTTTTTTTTTTTTTTTTTTACGTGGTGGTGGCGTGAACTTGATTGGTCCTGTGCAGAGCAGGGCGAGCAGGGCAGGGCTGGCGCTATTACTTCAAAAATTTTTTTTTTTTTTTTTTTTTTTACGTGGTGGTGGCGTGAACTTGATTGGTCCTGTGCAGAGCAGGGCGAGCAGGGCAGGGCTGGCGCTATTACTTCAAAAATTATTATTATTTTTTTTTTTTTTACGTGGTGGTGGCGTGAACTTGATTGGTCCTGTGCAGAGCAGGGCGAGCAGGGCAGGGCTGGCGCTATTACTTAAAAATTTTTTTTTTTTTTTTTTTTTTTTACGTGGTGGTGGCGTGAACTTGATTGGTACTGTGCAGAGCAGGGCAGGGCTGGCGCTATTACTTCAAAAATTTTTTTTTTTTTTTTTTTTTTACGTGGTGGTGGCGTGAACTTGATTGGTCCTGTGCAGAGCAGGGCGAGCAGGGCAGGGCTGGCGCTATTACTTGAACAATTTTTTTTTTTTTTTTTTTTTTTACGTGGTGGTGGCGTGAACTTGATTGGTCCTGTGCAGAGCAGGGCGAGCAGGGCAGGGCTGGCGCTATTACTTCAAAAAATTTTTTTTTTTTTTTTTTTTTTACGTGGTGGTGGCGTGAACTTGATTGGTACTGTGCAGAGCAGGGCAGGGCTGGCGCTATTACTTGAATAATTTTTTTTTTTTTTTTTTTTTTTACGTGGTGGTGGCGTGAACTTGATTGGTCCTGTGCAGAGCAGGGCGAGCAGGGCAGGGCTGGCGCTATTACTTCAAAATTTTTTTTTTTTTTTTTTTTTTCACGTGGTGGTGGCGTGAACTTGATTGGTACTGTGCAGAGCAGGGCAGGGCTGGCGCTATTACTTGAATAATTTTTTTTTTTTTTACGTGGTGGTGGCGTGAACTTGATTGGTCCTGTGCAGAGCAGGGCGAGCAGGGCAGGGCTGGCGCTATTACTTCAAAAATTTTTTTTTTTTTTTTTTTACGTGGTGGTGGCGTGAACTTGATTGGTCCTGTGCAGAGCAGGGCGAGCAGGGCAGGGCTGGCGCTATTACTTCAAAAAAAATTTTTTATTTTTTTTTTTTTTACGTGGTGGTGGCGTGAACTTGATTGGTCCTGTGCAGAGCAGGGCAGGGCTGGCGCTATTACTTGAATAATTATTTTTATTTATTTTTTTTTTACGTGGTGGTGGCGTGAACTTGATTGGTCCTGTGCAGAGCAGGGCGAGCAGGGCAGGGCTGGCGCTATTACTTCAAAATTTTTTTTTTTTTTTTTTTTTTTACGTGGTGGTGGCGTGAACTTGATTGGTACTGTGCAGAGCAGGGCAGGGCTGGCGCTATTACTTGAATAATTTTTTTTTGTTTTTTTTTTTTTTACGTGGTGGTGGCGTGAACTTGATTGGTCCTGTGCAGAGCAGGGCGAGCAGGGCAGGGCTGGCGCTATTACTTCAAAAATTTTTTTTTTTTTTTTTTTTACGTGGTGGTGGCGTGAACTTGATTGGTCCTGTGCAGAGCAGGGCGAGCAGGGCAGGGCTGGCGCTATTACTTCAAAAAAAATTTTTTATTTTTTTTTTTTTTACGTGGTGGTGGCGTGAACTTGATTGGTCCTGTGCAGAGCAGGGCGAGCAGGGCAGGGCTGGCGCTATTACTTCAAAATAGCAGGGCAGGGCTTTTATTTTTTTATTTTTTTTTTTTTTACGTGGTGGTGGCGTGAACTTGATTGGTCCTGTGCAGAGCAGGGCGAGCAGGGCAGGGCCGGCGCTATTACTTCAAAATAGCAGGACAGGGCTGGCGCTATTACTTGAATAATTTTTATTTTTTTTTTTTTTTTACGTGGTGGTGGCGTGAACTTGATTGGTCCTGTGCAGAGCAGGGCGAGCAGGGCAGGGCTGGCGCTATTACTTCAAAAATTTTTTTTTTTTTTTTTTTTTTACGTGGTGGTGGCGTGAACTTGATTGGTCCTGTGCAGAGCAGGGCAGGGCTGGCGCTATTACTTGAAAATTTTTTTTTTTTTTTTTTTTTTTACGTGGTGGTGGCGTGAACTTGATTGGTCCTGTGCAGAGCAGGGCGAGCAGGGCAGGGCTGGCGCTATTACTTCAAAATTTTTTTTTTTTTTTTTTTTTACGTGGTGGTGGCGTGAACTTGATTGGTCCTGTGCAGAGCAGGGCGAGCAGGGCAGGGCTGGCGCTATTACTTCAAAATTTTTTTTTTTTTTTTTTTTTTTACGTGGTGGTGGCGTGAACTTGATTGGTACTGTGCAGAGCAGGGCAGGGCTGGCGCTATTACTTGAATAATTTTTTTTTTGTTTTTTTTTTTTTACGTGGTGGTGGCGTGAACTTGATTGGTCCTGTGCAGAGCAGGGCGAGCAGGGCAGGGCTGGCGCTATTACTTCAAAATTTTTTTTTTTTTTTTTTTTTTTACGTGGTGGTGGCGTGAACTTGATTGGTACTGTGCAGAGCAGGGCAGGGCTGGCGCTATTACTTGAATAATTTTTTTTTGTTTTTTTTTTTTTTACGTGGTGGTGGCGTGAACTTGATTGGTCCTGTGCAGAGCAGGGCGAGCAGGGCAGGGCTGGCGCTATTACTTCAAAAATTTTTTTTTTTTTTTTTTTACGTGGTGGTGGCGTGAACTTGATTGGTCCTGTGCAGAGCAGGGCGAGCAGGGCAGGGTTGGCGCTATTACTTCAAAATTTTTTTTTTTTTTTTTTTTTTTTACGTGGTGGTGGCGTGAACTTGATTGGTCCTGTGCAGAGCAGGGCGAGCAGGGCAGGGCTGGCGCTATTACTTGAAAATTTTTTTTTTTTTTTTTTTTTTTACGTGGTGGTGGCGTGAACTTGATTGGTCCTGTGCAGAGCAGGGCGAGCAGGGCAGGGCTGGCACTATTACTTGAATAATTTTTTTTTTTTTTTTTTTTTTTACGTGGTGGTGGTGTGAACTTGATTCCTGTGCAGAGCAGGGCGAGCAGGGCAGGGCTGGCGCTATTACTTCAAAATTTTTTTTTTTTTTTTTTTTTACGTGGTGGTGGCGTGAACTTGATTGGTCCTGTGCAGAGCAGGGCGAGCAGTGCAGGGCTGGCGCTATAACTTCAAAATTTTTTTTTTTTTTTTTTTTTTTACGTGGTGGTGGCGTGAACTTGATTGGTCCTGTGCAGAGCAGGGCGAGCAGGGCAGGGCTGGCGCTATTACTTGAACAATTTTTTTTTTTTTTTTTTTTTTTACGTGGTGGTGGCGTGAACTTGATTGGTCCTGTGCAGAGCAGGGCGAGCAGGGCAGGGCTGGCGCTATTACTTGAATAATTTTTTTTTTTTTTTTTTTTTTTACGTGGTGGTGGTGTGAACTTGATTGGTCCTGTGCAGAGCAGGGCGAGCAGGGCAGGGCTGGCGCTATTACTTCAAAAATTTTTATTTTTTTTTTTTTTTTTACGTGGTGGTGGCGTGAACTTGATTGGTCCTGTGCAGAGCAGGGCGAGCAGGGCAGGGCTGGCGCTATTACTTCAAAATTTTTTTTTTTTTTTTTTTTTTTACGTGGTGGTGGTGTGAACTTGATTGGTCCTGTGCAGAGCAGGGCGAGCAGGGCAGGGCTGGCGCTATTACTTCAAAAATTTTTATTTTTTTTTTTTTTTTTACGTGGTGGTGGCGTGAACTTGATTGGTCCTGTGCAGAGCAGGGCGAGCAGGGCAGGGCTGGCACTATTACTTGAATAATTTTTTTTTTTTTTTTTTTTTTTACGTGGTGGTGGCGTGAACTTGATTCCTGTGCAGAGCAGGGCGAGCAGGGCAGGGCTGGCGCTATTACTTCAAAAATTTTTTTTTTTTTTTTTTTTTTACGTGGTGGTGGCGTGAACTTGATTGGTCCTGTGCAGAGCAGGGCGAGCAGGGCAGGGCTGGCACTATTACTTGAATAATTTTTTTTTTTTTTTTTTTTTTTACGTGGTGGTGGTGTGAACTTGATTCCTGTGCAGAGCAGGGCGAGCAGGGCAGGGCTGGCGCTATTACTTCAAAAATTTTTTTTTTTTTTTTTTTTTACGTGGTGGTGGCGTGAACTTGATTGGTCCTGTGCAGAGCAGGGCGAGCAGGGCAGGGCTGGCGCTATTACTTGAACAATTTTTTTTTTTTTTTTTTTTTTTACGTGGTGGTGGCGTGAACTTGATTGGTCCTGTGCAGAGCAGGGCGAGCAGGGCAGGGCTGGCGCTATTACTTGAATAATTTTTTTTTTTTTTTTTTTTTTTACGTGGTGGTGGTGTGAACTTGATTGGTCCTGTGCAGAGCAGGGCGAGCAGGGCAGGGCTGGCGCTATTACTTCAAAATTTTTTTTTTTTTTTTTTTTTTTACGTGGTGGTGGCGTGAACTTGATTGGTACTGTGCAGAGCAGGGCAGGGCTGGCGCTATTACTTGAATAATTTTTTTTTGTGTTTTTTTTTTTTACGTGGTGGTGGCGTGAACTTGATTGGTCCTGTGCAGAGCAGGGCGAGCAGGGCAGGGCTGGCGCTATTACTTCAAAAAAATTTTTTTTTTTTTTTTTACGTGGTGGTGGCGTGAACTTGATTGGTCCTGTGCAGAGCAGGGCGAGCAGGGCAGGGTTGGCGCTATTACTTCAAAATTTTTTTTTTTTTTTTTTTTTTTTACGTGGTGGTGGCGTGAACTTGATTGGTCCTGTGCAGAGCAGGGCGAGCAGGGCAGGGCTGGCGCTATTACTTGAAAATTTTTTTTTTTTTTTTTTTTTTTACGTGGTGGTGGCGTGAACTTGATTGGTCCTGTGTAGAGCAGGGCGAGCAGGGCAGGGTTGGCGCTATTACTTCAAAATTTTTTTTTTTTTTTTTTTTTTTTACGTGGTGGTGGCGTGAACTTGATTGGTCCTGTGCAGAGCAGGGCGAGCAGGGCAGGGCTGGCGCTATTACTTGAAAATTTTTTTTTTTTTTTTTTTTTTTACGTGGTGGTGGCGTGAACTTGATTGGTCCTGTGCAGAGCAGGGCGAGCAGGGCAGGGCTGGCGCTATTACTTGAATAATTTTTTTTTTTTTTTTTTTTTTTACGTGGTGGTGGTGTGAACTTGATTGGTCCTGTGCAGAGCAGGGCGAGCAGGGCAGGGCTGGCGCTATTACTTCAAAAATTTTTATTTATTTTTTTTTTTTTACGTGGTGGTGGCGTGAACTTGATTGGTCCTGTGCAGAGCAGGGCGAGCAGGGCAGGGCTGGCGCTATTACTTCAAAATTTTTTTTTTTTTTTTTTTTTTTACGTGGTGGTGGCGTGAACTTGATTGGTCCTGTGCAGAGCAGGGCGAGCAGGGCAGGGCTGGCACTATTACTTGAATAATTTTTTTTTTTTTTTTTTTTTTTACGTGGTGGTGGCGTGAACTTGATTCCTGTGCAGAGCAGGGCGAGCAGGGCAGGGCTGGCGCTATTACTTCAAAAATTTTTTTTTTTTTTTTTTTTTTACGTGGTGGTGGCGTGAACTTGATTGGTCCTGTGCAGAGCAGGGCAGGGCTGGCACTATTACTTGAATAATTTTTTTTTTTTTTTTTTTTTTTACGTGGTGGTGGTGTGAACTTGATTCCTGTGCAGAGCAGGGCGAGCAGGGCAGGGCTGGCGCTATTACTTCAAAAATTTTTTTTTTTTTTTTTTTTTACGTGGTGGTGGCGTGAACTTGATTGGTCCTGTGCAGAGCAGGGCGAGCAGTGCAGGGCTGGCGCTATAACTTCAAAATTTTTTTTTTTTTTTTTTTTTTTACGTGGTGGTGGCGTGAACTTGATTGGTCCTGTGCAGAGCAGGGCGAGCAGGGCAGGGCTGGCGCTATTACTTGAACAATTTTTTTTTTTTTTTTTTTTTTTACGTGGTGGTGGCGTGAACTTGATTGGTCCTGTGCAGAGCAGGGCGAGCAGGGCAGGGCTGGCGCTATTACTTTAATAATTTTTTTTTTTTTTTTTTTTTTTACGTGGTGGTGGTGTGAACTTGATTGGTCCTGTGCAGAGCAGGGCGAGCAGGGCAGGGCTGGCGCTATTACTTCAAAATTTTTTTTTTTTTTTTTTTTTTTACGTGGTGGTGGCGTGAACTTGATTGGTCCTGTGCAGAGCAGGGCGAGCAGGGCAGGGCTGGCACTATTACTTGAATAATTTTTTTTTTTTTTTTTTTTTTTACGTGGTGGTGGCGTGAACTTGATTCCTGTGCAGAGCAGGGCGAGCAGGGCAGGGCTGGCGCTATTACTTCAAAAATTTTTTTTTTTTTTTTTTTTTTACGTGGTGGTGGCGTGAACTTGATTGGTCCTGTGCAGAGCAGGGCGAGCAGGGCAGGGCTGGCGCTATTACTTCAAAATTTTTTTTTTTTTTTTTTTTTTTACGTGGTGGTGGCGTGAACTTGATTGGTCCTGTGCAGAGCAGGGCGAGCAGGGCAGGGCTGGCGCTATTACTTCAAAATTTTTTTTTTTTTTTTTTTTTTTTACGTGGTGGTGGCGTGAACTTGATTGGTCCTGTGCAGAGCAGGGCAGGGCTGGCGCTATTACTTGAATAATTTTTTTTTTTACGTGGTGGTGGCGTGAACTTGATTGGTCCTGTGCAGAGCAGGGCGAGCAGGGCAGGGCTGGCGCTATTACTTCAAAAATTTTTTTTGTTTTTTTTTTTTTACGTGGTGGTGGCGTGAACTTGATTGGTCCTGTGCAGAGCAGGGCGAGCAGGGCAGGGCTGGCGCTATTACTTCAAATTTTTTTTTTTTTTTTTTTTTTTTACGTGGTGGTGGCGTGAACTTGATTGGTCCTGTGCAGAGCAGGGCGAGCAGGGCAGGGCTGGCGCTATTACTTCAAAATTTTTTTTTTTTTTTTTTTTTTTTTACGTGGTGGTGGCGTGAACTTGATAGGTACTGTGCAGAGCAGGGCAGGGCTGGCGCTATTACTTGAATAATTTTTTTTTTTTTTTTTTTTTTTACGTGGTGGTGGCGTGAACTTGATTGGTCCTGTGCAGAGCAGGGCGAGCAGGGCAGGGCTGGCGCTATTACTTCAAAAATATATATTTTTTTTTTTTTTTTACGTGGTGGTGGCGTGAACTTGATTGGTACTGTGCAGAGCAGGGCAGGGCTGGCGCTATTACTTCAAAAATTTTTTTTTTTTTTTTTTTTTTTTACGTGGTGGTGGCGTGAACTTGATTGGTCCTGTGCAGAGCAGGGCGAGCAGGGCAGGGCTGGCGCTATTACTTCAAATTTTTTTTTTTTTTTTTTTTTTTACGTGGTGGTGGCGTGAACTTGATTGGTCCTGTGCAGAGCAGGGCAGGGCTGGCGCTATTATTTCAAAAATTTTTTTTTTTTTTTTTTTTTTACGTGGTGGTGGCGTGAACTTGATTGGTCCTGTGCAGAGCAGGGCAGGGCTGGCGCTATTACTTGAATAATTTTTTTTTTTTTTTTTTTTTTTACGTGGTGGTGGCGTGAACTTGATTGGTCCTGTGCAGAGCAGGGCGAGCAGGGCAGGGCTGGCGCTATTACTTGAATAATTTTTTTTTTTTTTTTTTTTTTACGTGGTGGTGGCGTGAACTTGATTGGTCCTGTGCAGAGCAGGGCGAACAGGGCAGGGCTGGCGCTATTACTTCAAAATTTTTTTTTTTTTTTTTTTTTTTACGTGGTGGTGGCGTGAACTTGATTGGTCCTGTGCAGAGCAGGGCGAGCAGGGCAGGGCTGGCGCTATTACTTCAAAAATTTTTTTTTTTTTTTTTTTTTTACGTGGTGGTGGCGTGAACTTGATTGGTCCTGTGCAGAGCAGGGCGAGCAGGGCAGGGCTGGCGCTATTACTTCAAAAATTTTTTTTTTTTTTTTTTTACGTGGTGGTGGCGTGAACTTGATTGGTCCTGTGCAGAGCAGGGCAGGGCTGGCGCTATTACTTGAATAATTTTTTTTTTTTTTTTTTTTTTACGTGGTGGTGGCGTGAACTTGATTGGTCCTGTGCAGAGCAGGGCGAGCAGGGCAGGGCTGGCGCTATTACTTCAAAAATTTTTTTTTTTTTTTTTTTTTTTACGTGGTGGTGGCGTGAACTTGATTGGTCCTGTGCAGAGCAGGGCGAGCAGGGCAGGCGCTATTACTTCAAAATTTTTTTTTTTTTTTTTTTTTTTACGTGGTGGTGGCGTGAACTTGATTGGTCCTGTGCAGAGCAGGGCGAGCAGGGCAGGGCTGGCGCTATTACTTCAAAAATTTTTTTTTTTTTTTTTTTTTTACGTGGTGGTGGCGTGAACTTGATTGGTCCTGTGCAGAGCAGGGCAGGGCTGGCGCTATTATTTCAAAATTTTTTTTTTTTTTTTTTTTTTTACGTGGTGGTGGCGTGAACTTGATTGGTCCTGTGCAGAGCAGGGCAGGGCTGGCGCTATTACTTGAATAATTTTTTTTTTTTTTTTTTTTTTTACGTGGTGGTGGCGTGAACTTGATTGGTCCTGTGCAGAGCAGGGCGAGCAGGGCAGGGCTGGCGCTATTACTTGAATAATTTTTTTTTTTTTTTTTTTTTTACGTGGTGGTGGCGTGAACTTGATTGGTACTGTGCAGAGCAGGGCAGGGCTGGCGCAATTACTTGAATAATTTTTTTTTTTTTTTTTTTTTACGTGGTGGTGGCGTGAACTTGATTGGTCCTGTGCAGAGCAGGGCAGGGCTGGCGCTATTACTTCAAAATTTTTTTTTTTTTTTTTTTTTTTTACGTGGTGGTGGCGTGAACTTGATTGGTCCTGTGCAGAGCAGGGCAGGGCTGGCGCTATTACTTGAATAATTTTTTTTTTTTTTTTTTTTTTACGTGGTGGTGGCGTGAACTTGATTGGTCCTGTGCAGAGCAGGGCGAGCAGGGCAGGGCTGGCGCTATTACTTCAAAATTTTTTTTTTTTTTTTTTTTACGTGGTGGTGGCGTGAACTTGATTGGTCCTGTGCAGAGCAGGGCAGGGCTGGCGCTATTACTTGAATAATTTTTTTTTTTTTTTTTTTTTTTACGTGGTGGTGGCGTGAACTTGATTGGTCCTGTGCAGAGCAGGGCGAGCAGGGCAGGGCTGGCGCTATTACTTCAAAATTTTTTTTTTTTTTATTTTTTTTTTACGTGGTGGTGGCGTGAACTTGATTGGTCCTGTGCAGAGCAGGGCAGGGCTGGCGCTATTACTTGAATAATTTTTTTTTTTTTTTTTTTTTTTACGTGGTGGTGGCGTGAACTTGATTGGTCCTGTGCAGAGCAGGGCGAGCAGGGCAGGGCTGGCGCTATTACTTGAACAATTTTTTTTTTTTTTTTTTTTTTTACGTGGTGGTGGCGTGAACTTGATTGGTCCTGTGCAGAGCAGGGCAGGGCTGGCGCTATTACTTGAATAATTTTTTTTTTTTTTTTTTTTTTTTACGTGGTGGTGGCGTGAACTTGATTGGTCCTGTGCAGAGCAGGGCGAGCAGGGCAGGGCTGGCGCTATTACTTCAAATTTTTTTTTTTTTTTTTTTTTTTTACGTGGTGGTGGCGTGAACTTGATTGGTCCTGTGCAGAGCAGGGCGAGCAGGGCAGGGCTGGCGCTATTACTTCAAAATTTTTTTTATTTATTTTTTTTTTTACGTGGTGGTGGCGTGAACTTGATTGGTCCTGTGCAGAGCAGGGCAGGGCTGGCGCTATTACTTGAATAATTTTTTTTTTTTTTTTTTTTTTTACGTGGTGGTGGCGTGAACTTGATTGGTCCTGTGCAGAGCAGGGCAGGGCTGGCGCTATTACTTGAATAATTTTTTTTTTTTTTTTTTTTTTACGTGGTGGTGGCGTGAACTTGATTGGTCCTGTGCAGAGCAGGGCGAGCAGGGCAGGGCTGGCGCTATTACTTCAAATTTTTTTTTTTTTTTTTTTTTTTTACGTGGTGGTGGCGTGAACTTGATTGGTCCTGTGCAGAGCAGGGCGAGCAGGGCAGGGCTGGCGCTATTACTTCAAAATTTTTTTTATTTATTTTTTTTTTTACGTGGTGGTGGCGTGAACTTGATTGGTCCTGTGCAGAGCAGGGCAGGGCTGGCGCTATTACTTGAATAATTTTTTTTTTTTTTTTTTTTTTTTACGTGGTGGTGGCGTGAACTTGATTGGTCCTGTGCAGAGCAGGGCAGGGCTGGCGCTATTACTTGAATAATTTTTTTTTTTTTTTTTTTTTTACGTGGTGGTGGCGTGAACTTGATTGGTCCTGTGCAGAGCAGGGCGAGCAGGGCAGGGCTGGCGCTATTACTTCAAAAATTTTTTTTTTTTTTTTTTACGTGGTGGTGGCGTGAACTTGATTGGTCCTGTGCAGAGCAGGGCAGGGCTGGCGCTATTACTTGAATAATTTTTTTTTTTTTTTTTTTTTTTACGTGGTGGTGGCGTGAACTTGATTGGTCCTGTGCAGAGCAGGGCGAGCAGGGCAGGGCTGGCGCTATTACTTCAAAATTTTTTTTTTTTTTTTTTTTTTTTACGTGGTGGTGGCGTGAACTTGATTGGTCCTGTGCAGAGCAGGGCAGGGCTGGCGCTATTACTTGAATAATTTTTTTTTTTTTTTTTTTTTTTACGTGGTGGTGGCGTGAACTTGATTGGTCCTGTGCAGAGCAGGGCGAGCAGGGCAGGGCTGGCGCTATTACTTCAAAATTTTTTTTTTTTTTTTTTTTTTTTTTTACGTGGTGGTGGCGTGAACTTGATTGGTCCTGTGCAGAGCAGGGCGAGCAGGGCAGGGCTGGCGCTATTACTTCAAAAATTTTTTTTTTTTTTTTTTTACGTGGTGGTGGCGTGAACTTGATTGGTCCTGTGCAGAGCAGGGCAGGGCTGGCGCTATTACTTGAATAATTTTTTTTTTTTTTTTTTTTTTTACGTGGTGGTGGCGTGAACTTGATTGGTCCTGTGCAGAGCAGGGCGAGCAGGGCAGGGCTGGCGCTATTACTTCAAAATTTTTTTTTTTTTTTTTTTTTTTTACGTGGTGGTGGCGTGAACTTGATTGGTCCTGTGCAGAGCAGGGCAGGGCTGGCGCTATTACTTGAATAATTTTTTTTTTTTTTTTTTTTTTTACGTGGTGGTGGCGTGAACTTGATTGGTCCTGTGCAGAGCAGGGCGAGCAGGGCAGGGCTGGCGCTATTACTTCAAAATTTTTTTTTTTTTTTTTTTTTTTTTTTTACGTGGTGGTGGCGTGAACTTGATTGGTCCTGTGCAGAGCAGGGCAGGGCTGGCGCTATTACTTGAATAATTTTTTTTTTTTTTTTTTTTTTTACGTGGTGGTGGCGTGAACTTGATTGGTCCTGTGCAGAGCAGGGCGAGCAGGGCAGGGCTGGCGCTATTACTTCAAAATTTTTTTTTTTTTTTTTTTTTTTTTTTTACGTGGTGGTGGCGTGAACTTGATTGGTCCTGTGCAGAGCAGGGCGAGCAGGGCAGGGCTGGCGCTATTACTTCAAAAATTTTTTTTTTTTTTTTTTTTTACGTGGTGGTGGCGTGAACTTGATTGGTCCTGTGCAGAGCAGGGCAGGGCTGGCGCTATTACTTGAATAATTTTTTTTTTTTTTTTTTTTTTACGTGGTGGTGGCGTGAACTTGATTGGTCCTGTGCAGAGCAGGGCGAGCAGGGCACGGCTGGCGCTATTACTTCAAAAAATTTTTTTTTTTTTTTTTTTTTACGTGGTGGTGGCGTGAACTTGATTGGTCCTGTGCAGAGCAGGGCGAGCAGGGCAGGGCTGGCGCTATTACTTGAACAATTTTTTTTTTTTTTTTTTTTTTTACGTGGTGGTGGCGTGAACTTGATTGGTCCTGTGCAGAGCAGGGCAGGGCTGGCGCTATTACTTGAATAATTTTTTTTTTTTTTTTTTTTTTTTACGTGGTGGTGGCGTGAACTTGATTGGTCCTGTGCAGAGCAGGGCGAGCAGGGCAGGGCTGGCGCTATTACTTCAAAATTTTTTTTATTTATTTTTTTTTTTACGTGGTGGTGGCGTGAACTTGATTGGTCCTGTGCAGAGCAGGGCAGGGCTGGCGCTATTACTTGAATAATTTTTTTTTTTTTTTTTTTTTTTACGTGGTGGTGGCGTGAACTTGATTGGTCCTGTGCAGAGCAGGGCGAGCAGGGCAGGGCTGGCGCTATTACTTCAAAAATTTTTTTTTTTTTTTTTTTTTTACGTGGTGGTGGCGTGAACTTGATTGGTCCTGTGCAGAGCAGGGCGAGCAGGGCAGGGCTGGCGCTATTACTTCAAAAATTTTTTTTTTTTTTTTTTTTTTACGTGGTGGTGGCGTGAACTTGATTGGTCCTGTGCAGAGCAGGGCGAGCAGGGCAGGGCTGGCGCTATTACTTCAAATTTTTTTTTTTTTTTTTTTTTTTACGTGGTGGTGGCGTGAACTTGATTGGTCCTGTGCAGAGCAGGGCAGGGCTGGCGCTGTTATTTCAAAATTTTTTTTTTTTTTTTTTTTTTTACGTGGTGGTGGCGTGAACTTGATTGGTCCTGTGCAGAGCAGGGCAGGGCTGGCGCTATTACTTGAATATTTTTTTTTTTTTTTTTTTTTTTTACGTGGTGGTGGCGTGAACTTGATTGGTCCTGTGCAGAGCAGGGCGAGCAGGGCAGGGCTGGCGCTATTACTTGAATAATTTTTTTTTTTTTTTTTTTTTAACGTGGTGGTGGCGTGAACTTGATTGGTACTGTGCAGAGCAGGGCAGGGCTGGCGCAATTACTTGAATAATTTTTTTTTTTTTTTTTTTTACGTGGTGGTGGCGTGAACTTGATTGGTCCTGTGCAGAGCAGGGCGAGCAGGGCAGGGCTGGCGCTATTACTTCAAAAATTTTTTTTTTTTTTTTTTTTTTTACGTGGTGGTGGCGTGAACTTGATTGGTCCTGTGCAGAGCAGGGCAGGGCTGGCGCTATTACTTGAATAATTTTTTTTTTTTTTTTTTTTTTTACGTGGTGGTGGCGTGAACTTGATTGGTCCTGTGCAGAGCAGGGCGAGCAGGGCAGGGCTGGCGCTATTACTTCAAAATTTTTTTTTTTTTTTTTTTTTTTTTACGTGGTGGTGGCGTGAACTTGATTGGTCCTGTGCAGAGCAGGGCAGGGCTGGCGCTATTACTTGAATAATTTTTTTTTTTTTTTTTTTTTACGTGGTGGTGGCGTGAACTTGATTGGTCCTGTGCAGAGCAGGGCGAGCAGGGCAGGGCTGGCGCTATTACTTCAAAATTTTTTTTTTTTTTTTTTTTTTTTACGTGGTGGTGGCGTGAACTTGATTGGTCCTGTGCAGAGCAGGGCAGGGCTGGCGCTATTACTTGAATAATTTTTTTTTTTTTTTTTTTTTTTACGTGGTGGTGGCGTGAACTTGATTGGTCCTGTGCAGAGCAGGGCGAGCAGGGCAGGGCTGGCGCTATTACTTCAAAATTTTTTTTTTTTTTTTTTTTTTTTTTACGTGGTGGTGGCGTGAACTTGATTGGTCCTGTGCAGAGCAGGGCAGGGCTGTCTATTACTTGAATAATTTTTTTTTATTTTTTTTTTTTTACGTGGTGGGAGCGTGAACTTGATTGGTCCTGTGCAGAGCAGGGCGAGCAGGGCAGGGCTGGCGCTATTACTTCAAAATTTTTTTTTTTTTTTTTTACGCGGTGGTGGCGTGAACTTGATTGGTCCTGTGCAGAGCAGGGCAGGGCTGGCGCTATTACTTGAATAATTTTTTTTTTTTTTTTTTTTTTTACGTGGTGGTGGCGTGAACTTGATTGGTCCTGTGCAGAGCAGGGCGAGCAGGGCAGGGCTGGCGCTATTACTTCAAAAATTTTTTTTTTTTTTTTTTTTTTTACGTGGTGGTGGCGTGAACTTGATTGGTCCTGTGCAGAGCAGGGCGAGCAGGGCAGGGCTGGCGCTATTACTTGAATAATTTTTTTTTTTTTTTTTTTTTTACGTGGTGGTGGCGTGAACTTGATTGGTCCTGTGCAGAGCAGGGCGAGCAGGGCAGGGCTGGCGCTATTACTTCAAAATTTTTTTTTTTTTTTTTTTTTTTTACGTGGTGGTGGCGTGAACTTGATTGGTCCTGTGCAGAGCAGGGCGAGCAGGGCAGGGCTGGCGCTATTACTTCAAAATTTTTTTTTTTTTTTTTTTTTTTTACGTGGTGGTGGCGTGAACTTGATTGGTCCTGTGCAGAGCAGGGCAGGGCTGGCGCTATTACTTGAATAATTATTTTTTTTTTTTTTTTTTACGTGGTGGTGGCGTGAACTTGATTGGTCCTGTGCAGAGCAGGGCGAGCAGGGCTGGCGCTATTACTTCAAAATTTTTTTTTTTTTTTTTTTTTTTTACGTGGTGGTGGCGTGAACTTGATTGGTACTGTGCAGAGCAGGGCAGGGCTGGCGCTATTACTTGAATAATTTTTTTTTTTTTTATTTTTTTTACGTGGTGGTGGCGTGAACTTGATTGGTCCTGTGCAGAGCAGGGCGAGCAGGGCAGGGCTGGCGCTATTACTTCAAAAATTTTTTTTTTTTTTTTTTTTTTTACGTGGTGGTGGCGTGAACTTGATTGGTCCTGTGCAGAGCAGGGCGAGCAGGGCAGGGCTGGCGCTATTACTTCAAATTTTTTTTTTTTTTTTTTTTTTACGTGGTGGTGGCGTGAACTTGATTGGTCCTGTGCAGAGCAGGGCGAGCAGGGCAGGGCTGGCGCTATTACTTCAAAAATTTTTTTTTTTTTTTTTTTTTTACGTGGTGGTGGCGTGAACTTGATTGGTCCTGTGCAGAGCAGGGCGAGGAGGGCAGGTCTGGCGCTATTACTTCAGAATTTTTTTTTTTTTTTTTTTTTTTACGTGGTGGTGGCGTGAACTTGATTGGTACTGTGCAGAGCAGGGCAGGGCTGGCGCTATTACTTGAATAATTTTTTTTTTTTTTTTTTTTTTTTACGTGGTGGTGGCGTGAACTTGATTTGTCCTGTGCAGAGCAGGGCGAGCAGGGCAGGGCTGGCGCTATTACTTCAAAAATTTTTTTTTTTTTTTTTTTTTTTACGTGGTGGTGGCGTGAACTTGATTGGTCCTGTGCAGAGCAGGGCGAGCAGGGCAGGGCTGGCGCTATTACTTCAAAATTTTTTTTTTTTTTTTTTTTTTACGTGGTGGTGGCGTGAACTTGATTGGTCCTGTGCAGAGCAGGGCGAGCAGGGCAGGGCTGGCGCTATTACTTCAAAATTTTTTTTTTTTTTTTTTTTTTACGTGGTGGTGGCGTGAACTTGATTGGTACTGTGCAGAGCAGGGCAGGGCTGGCGCTATTACTTGAATAATTTTTTTTTTTTTTTTTTTTTTTTACGTGGTGGTGGCGTGAACTTGATTGGTCCTGTGCAGAGCAGGGCGAGCAGGGCAGGGCTGGCGCTATTACTTCAAAAATTTTTTTTTTTTTTTTTTTTTTTACGTGGTGGTGGCGTCTACTTGATTGGTCCTGTGCAGAGCAGGGTGAGCAGGGCAGGGCTGGCGCTATTCAAAATTTTTTTTTTTTTTTTTTTTTTTACGTGGTGGTGGCGTGAACTTGATTGGTCCTGTGCAGAGCAGGGCGAGTAGGGCAGAGCTGGCGCTATTACTTCAAATTTATTTTTTATTTTTTTTTTTTACGTGGTGGTGGCGTGAACTTGATTGGTCCTGTGCAGAGCAGGGCGAGCAGGGCAGGGCTGGCGCTATTACTTGAATAATTTTTTTTTTTTTTTTTTTTTTACGTGGTGGTGGCGTGAACTTGATTGGTCCTGTGCAGAGCAGGGCGAGCAGGGCAGGGCTGGCGCTATTACTTCAAAAATGTATTTATTTTTTTTTTTTTTTTACGTGGTGGTGGCGTGAACTTGATTGGTCCTGTGCAGAGCAGGGCGAGCAGGGCAGGGCTGGCGCTATTACTTCAAAATTTTTTTTTTTTTTTTTTTTTTTTACGTGGTGGTGGCGTGAACTTGATTGGTCCTGTGCAGAGCAGGGCGTGCAGGGCAGGGCTGGCGCTATTACTTCAAAAATTTTTTTTTTTTTTTTTTCTTTTACGTGGTGGTGGCGTGAACTTGATTGGTCCTGTGCAGAGCAGGGCGAGCAGGGCAGGGCTGGCGCTATTACTTCAAAAATTTTTTTTTTTTTTTTTTTTTACGTGGTGGTGGCGTGAACTTGATTGGTACTGTGCAGAGCAGGGCAGGGCTGGCGCTATTACTTGAATAATTTTTTTTTTTTTTTTTTTTTTACGTGGTGGTGGCGTGAACTTGATTGGTCCTGTGCAGAGCAGGGCGAGCAGGGCAGGGCTGGCGCTATTACTTCAAAAATTTTTTTTTTTTTTTTTTTTTTTTACGTGGTGGTGGCGTGAACTTGATTGGTACTGTGCAGAGCAGGGCAGGGCTGGCGCTATTACTTGAATAATTTTTTTTTTTTTACGTGGTGGTGGCGTGAACTTGATTGGTCCTGTGCAGAGCAGGGCGAGCAGGGCAGGGCTGGCGCTATTACTTCAAAATTTTTTTTTTTTTTTTTTTTTTTACGTGGTGGTGGCGTGAACTTGATTGGTCCTGTGCAGAGCAGGGCGAGCAGGGCAGGGCTGGCGCTATTACTTCAAAAATTTTTTTTTTTTTTTTTTTTTTTACGTGGTGGTGGCGTGAACTTGATTGGTACTGTGCAGAACAGGGCAGGGCTGGCGCTATTACTTGAATAATTTTTTTTTTTTTTTTTTTTTACGTGGTGGTGGCGTGAACTTGATTGGTCCTGTGCAGAGCAGGGCGAGCAGGGCAGGGCTGGCGCTATTACTTCAAAATTTTTTTTTTTTTTTTTTTTTTACGTGGTGGTGGCGTGAACTTGATTGGTCCTGTGCAGAGCAGGGCGAGCAGGGCAGGGCTGGCGCTATTACTTCAAAAATTTTTTTTTTTTTTTTTTTTTTTACGTGGTGGTGGCGTGAACTTGATTGGTCCTGTGCAGAGCAGGGCGAGCAGGGCAGGGCTGGCGCTATTACTTCAAAATTTTTTTTTTTTTTTTTTTTTTTACGTGGTGGTGGCGTGAACTTGATTGGTCCTGTGCAGAGCAGGGCGAGCAGGGCAGGGCTGGCGCTATTACTTCAAAAATTTTTTTTTTTTTTTTTTTTTTTACGTGGTGGTGGCGTGAACTTGATTGGTACTGTGCAGAACAGGGCAGGGCTGGCGCTATTACTTGAATAATTTTTTTTTTTTTTTTTTTTTTACGTGGTGGTGGCGTGAACTTGATTGGTCCTGTGCAGAGCAGGGCGAGCAGGGCAGGGCTGGCGCTATTACTTCAAAATTTTTTTTTTTTTTTTTTTTTTACGTGGTGGTGGCGTGAACTTGATTGGTCCTGTGCAGAGCAGGGCGAGCAGGGCAGGGCTGGCGCTATTACTTCAAAATTTTTTTTTTTTTTTTTTTTTTACGTGGTGGTGGCGTGAACTTGATTGGTCCTGTGCAGAGCAGGGCGAGCAGGGCAGGGCTGGCGCTATTACTTCAAAAATTTTTTTTTTTTTTTTTTTTTTTACGTGGTGGTGGCGTGAACTTGATTGGTCCTGTGCAGAGCAGGGCGAGCAGGGCAGGGCTGGCGCTATTACTTCAAAATTTTTTTTTTTTTTTTTTTTTTACGTGGTGGTGGCGTGAACTTGATTGGTCCTGTGCAGAGCAGGGCGAGCAGGGCAGGGCTGGCGCTATTACTTCAAAAATTTTTTTTTTTTTTTTTTTTTTACGTGGTGGTGGCATGAACTTGATTGGTCCTGTGCAGAGCAGGGCGAGCAGGGCAGGGCTGGCGCTATTACTTCAAAATTTTTTTTTTTTTTTTTTTTTTTACGTGGTGGTGGCGTGAACTTGATTGGTCCTGTGCAGAGCAGGGCGAGCAGGGCAGGGCTGGCGCTATTACTTCAAAAATTTTTTTTTTTTTTTTTTTTTTACGTGGTGGTGGCGTGAACTTGATTGGTCCTGTGCAGAGCAGGGCGAGCAGGGCAGGGCTGGCGCTATTACTTCAAAAATTTTTTTTTTTTTTTTTTTACGTGGTGGTGGCGTGAACTTGATTGGTCCTGTGCAGAGCAGGGCGAGCAGGGCAGGGCTGGCGCTATTACTTCAAAAATTTTTTTTTTTTTTTTTTTTTTACATGGTGGTGGCGTGAACTTGATTGGTCCTGTGCAGAGCAGGGCGAGCAGGGCAGGGCTGGCGCTATTACTTCAAAATTTTTTTTTTTTTTTTTTTTTTTACGTGGTGGTGGCGTGAACTTGATTGGTACTGTGCAGAGCAGGGCAGGGCTGGCGCTATTACTTGAATAATTTTTTTTTTTTTTTTTTTTTTACGTGGTGGTGGCGTGAACTTGATTGGTCCTGTGCAGAGCAGGGCGAGCAGGGCAGGGCTGGCGCTATTACTTCAAAATTTTTTTTTTTTTTTTTTTTTTACGTGGTGGTGGCGTGAACTTGATTGGTCCTGTGCAGAGCAGGGCGAGCAGGGCAGGGCTGGCGCTATTACTTCAAAATTTTTTTTTTTTTTTTTTTTTTACGTGGTGGTGGCGTGAACTTGATTGGTCCTGTGCAGAGCAGGGCGAGCAGGGCAGGGCTGGCGCTATTACTTCAAAAATTTTTTTTTTTTTTTTTTTTTTTACGTGGTGGTGGCGTGAACTTGATTGGTCCTGTGCAGAGCAGGGCGAGCAGGGCAGGGCTGGCGCTATTACTTCAAAATTTTTTTTTTTTTTTTTTTTTTTACGTGGTGGTGGCGTGAACTTGATTGGTCCTGTGCAGAGCAGGGCGAGCAGGGCAGGGCTGGCGCTATTACTTGAATAATTTTTTTTTTTTTTTTTTTTTTACGTGGTGGTGGCGTGAACTTGATTGGTCCTGTGCAGAGCAGGGCGAGCAGGGCAGGGCTGGCGCTATTACTTCAAAATTTTTTTTTTTTTTTTTTTTTTTTACGTGGTGGTGGCGTGAACTTGATTGGTCCTGTGCAGAGCAGGGCGAGCAGGGCAGGGCTGGCGCTATTACTTCAAAATTTTTTTTTTTTTTTTTTTTATGTGGTGGTGGCGTGAACTTGATTGGTCCTGTGCAGAGCAGGGCGAGCAGGGCAGGGCTGGCGCTATTACTTCAAAATTTTTTTTTTTTTTTTTTTTATGTGGTGGTGGCGTGAACTTGATTGGTCCTGTGCAGAGCAGGGCGAGCAGGGCAGGGCTGGCGATATTACTTCAAAAATTTTTTTTTTTTTTTTTTTTTTTACGTGGTGGTGGCGTGAACTTGATTGGTACTGTGCAGAGCAGGGCAGGGCTGGCGCTATTACTTGAATAATTTTTTTTTTTTTACGTGGTGGTGGCGTGAACTTGATTGGTCCTGTGCAGAGCAGGGCGAGCAGGGCAGGGCTGGCGCTATTACTTCAAAATTTTTTTTTTTTTTTTTTTTTTTTACGTGGTGGTGGCGTGAACTTGATTGGTCCTGTGCAGAGCAGGGTGAGCAGGGCAGGGCTGGCGCTATTACTTCAAAATTTTTTTTTTTTTTTTTTTTTTACGTGGTGGTGGCATGAACTTGATTGGTCCTGTGCAGAGCAGGGCGAGCAGGGCAGGGCTGGCGCTATTACTTCAAAATTTTTTTTTTTTTTTTTTTTTTTACGTGGTGGTGGCGTGAACTTGATTGGTCCTGTGCAGAGCAGGGCGAGCAGGGCAGGGCTGGCGCTATTACTTCAAAATTTTTTTTTTTTTTTTTTTTTTTTACGTGGTGGTGGCGTGAACTTGATTGGTCCTGTGCAGAGCAGGGTGAGCAGGGCAGGGCTGGCGCTATTACTTCAAAATTTTTTTTTTTTTTTTTTTTTTACGTGGTGGTGGCGTGAACTTGATTGGTCCTGTGCAGAGCAGGGCGAGCAGGGCAGGGCTGGCGCTATTACTTCAAAAATTTTTTTTTTTTTTTTTTTTTTACGTGGTGGTGGCGTGAACTTGATTGGTCCTGTGCAGAGCAGGGCGAGCAGGGCAGGGCTGGCGCTATTACTTCAAAAATTTTTTTTTTTTTTTTTTTTTTTACGTGGTGGTGGCGTGAACTTGATTGGTACTGTGCAGAGCAGGGCAGGGCTGGCGCTATTACTTGAATAATTTTTTTTTTTTTTTTTACGTGGTGGTGGCGTGAACTTGATTGGTCCTGTGCAGAGCAGATCGAGCAGGGCAGGGCTGGCGCTATTACTTCAAATTTTTTTTTTTTTTTTTTTTTTACGTGGTGGTGGCGTGAACTTGATTGGTACTGTGCAGAGCAGGGCAGGGCTGGCGCTATTACTTGAATAATTTTTTTTTTTTTTTTTTTTTTTACGTGGTGGTGGCGTGAACTTGATTGGTCCTGTGCAGAGCAGGGCGAGCAGGGCAGGGCTGGCGCTATTCAAAAAATTTTTTTTTTTTTTTTTTTTTTACGTGGTGGTGGCGTGAACTTGATTGGTCCTGTGCAGAGCAGGGCGAGCAGGGCAGGGCTGGCGCTATTACTTCAAAATTTTTTTTTTTTTTTTTTTTTTTTTACGTGGTGGTGGCGTGAACTTGATTGGTCCTGTGCAGAGCAGGGCGAGCAGGGCAGGGCTGGCGCTATTACTTCAAAAATTTTTTTTTTTTTTTTTTTTTTACGTATTGGCGTGAACTTGATTGGTACTGCAGAGCAGGGCAGGGCTGGCGCTATTACTTGAATAATTTTTTTTTTTTTTTTTTTTTTTACGTGGTGGTGGCGTGAACTTGATTGGTCCTGTGCAGAGCAGGGCGAGCAGGGCAGGGCTGGCGCTATTACTTCAAAATTTTTTTTTTTTTTTTTTTTACGTGGTGGTGGCGTGAACTTGATTGGTCCTGTGCAGAGCAGGGTGAGCAGGGCAGGGCTGGCGCTATTACTTCAAAATTTTTTTTTTTTTTTTTTTTTTTACGTGGTGGTGGCGTGAACTTGATTGGTCCTGTGCAGAGCAGGGCGAGCAGGGCAGGGCTGGCGCTATTACTTCAAAATTTTTTTTTTTTTTTTTTTTTTTTACGTGGTGGTGGCGTGAACTTGATTGGTCCTGTGCAGAGCAGGGCGAGCAGGGCAGGGCTGGCGCTATTACTTCAAAAATTTTTTTTTTTTTTTTTTTTTTACGTGGTGGCGTGAACTTGATTGGTACTGTGCAGAGCAGGGCAGGGCTGGCGCTATTACTTGAATAATTTTTTTTTTTTTTTTTTTTTTTACGTGGTGGTGGCGTGAACTTGATTGGTCCTGTGCAGAGCAGGGCGAGCAGGGCAGGGCTGGCGCTATTACTTCAAAATTTTTTTTTTTTTTTTTTTTACGTGGTGGTGGCGTGAACTTGATTGGTCCTGTGCAGAGCAGGGTGAGCAGGGCAGGGCTGGCGCTATTACTTCAAAATTTTTTTTTTTTTTATTTTTTTTACGTGGTGGTGGCGTGAACTTGATTGGTCCTGTGCAGAGCAGGGCGAGCAGGGCAGGGCTGGCGCTATTACTTCAAAATTTTTTTTTTTTTTTTTTTTTTTTACGTGGTGGTGGCGTGAACTTGATTGGTCCTGTGCAGAGCAGGGCGAGCAGGGCAGGGCTGGCGCTATTACTTCAAAAATTTTTTTTTTTTTTTTTTTTTTACGTGGTGGCGTGAACTTGATTGGTACTGCAGAGCAGGGCAGGGCTGGCGCTATTACTTGAATAATTTTTTTTTTTTTTTTTACGTGGTGGTGGCGTGAACTTGATTGGTCCTGTGCAGAGCAGGGCGAGCAGGGCAGGGCTGGCGCTATTACTTCAAAATTTTTTTTTTTTTTTTTTTTTTTTACGTGGTGGTGGCGTGAACTTGATTGGTCCTGTGCAGAGCAGGGCGAGCAGGGCAGGGCTGGCGCTATTACTTCAAAAATTTTTTTTTTTTTTTTTTTTTTTACGTGGTGGTGGCGTGAACTTGATTGGTACTGTGCAGAGCAGGGCAGGGCTGGCGCTATTACTTGAATAATTTATTTTTTTTTTTTTTTTTACGTGGTGGTGGCGTGAACTTGATTGGTCCTGTGCAGAGCAGGGCGAGCAGGGCAGGGCTGGCGCTATTACTTCAAAATTTTTTTTTTTTTTTTTTTTACGTGGTGGTGGCGTGAACTTGATTGGTCCTGTGCAGAGCAGGGTGAGCAGGGCAGGGCTGGCGCTATTACTTCAAAATTTTTTTTTTTTTTTTTTTTTTTACGTGGTGGTGGCGTGAACTTGATTGGTCCTGTGCAGAGCAGGGTGAGCAGGGCAGGGCTGGCGCTTACTTCAAAATTTTTTTTTTTTTTTTTTTTACGTGGTGGTGGCGTGAACTTGATTGGTCCTGTGCAGAGCAGGGTGAGCAGGGCAGGGCTGGCGCTATTACTTCAAAATTTTTTTTTTTTTTTTTTTTTTTACGTGGTGGTGGCGTGAACTTGATTGGTCCTGTGCAGAGCAGGGCGAGCAGGGCAGGGCTGGCGCTATTACTTCAAAAATTTTTTTTTTTTTTTTTTTTTTTACGTGGTGGCGTGAACTTGATTGGTACTGCAGAGCAGGGCAGGGCTGGCGCTATTACTTGAATAATTATTTTTTTTTTTTTTACGTGGTGGTGGCGTGAACTTGATTGGTCCTGTGCAGAGCAGGGCGAGCAGGGCAGGGCTGGCGCTATTACTTCAAAAATTTTTTTTTTTTTTTTTTTTTACGTGGTGGTGGCGTGAACTTGATTGGTCCTGTGCAGAGCAGGGCGAGCAGGGCAGGGCTGGCGCTATTACTTCAAAATTTTTTTTTTTTTTTTTTTTTTTTTACGTGGTGGTGGCGTGAACTTGATTGGTCCTGTGCAGAGCAGATCGAGCAGGGCAGGGCTGGCGCTATTACTTCAAATTTTTTTTTTTTTTTTTAAGTGGTGGTGGCGTGAACTTGATTGGTCCTGTGCAGAGCAGGGCGAGCAGGGCAGGGCTGGCGCTATTCAAAAATTTTTTTTTTTTTTTTTTTTTTACGTGGTGGTGGCGTGAACTTGATTGGTACTGTGCAGAGCAGGGCAGGGCTGGCGCTATTACTTGAATAATTTTTTTTTTTTTTTTTTTTTTTTACGTGGTGGTGGTGTGAACTTGATTGGTCCTGTGCAGAGCAGGGCGAGCAGGGCAGGGCTGGCGCTATTACTTCAAAATTTTTTTTTTTTTTTTGTTTTTTACGTGGTGGTGGCGTGAACTTGATTGGTCCTGTGCAGAGCAGGGTGAGCAGGGCAGGGCTGGCGCTATTAATTCAAAATTTTTTTTTTTTTTTTTTTTTTTACGTGGTGGTGGCGTGAACTTGATTGGTCCTGTGCAGAGCAGGGCGAGCAGGGCAGGGCTGGCGCTATTACTTCAAAATTTTTTTTTTTTTTTTTTTTTTTTACGTGGTGGTGGCGTGAACTTGATTGGTCCTGTGCAGAGCAGGGCGAGCAGGGCAGGGCTGGCGCTATTACTTCAAAAATTTTTTTTTTTTTTTTTTTTTACGTGGTGGTGGCGTGAACTTGATTGGTCCTGTGCAGAGCAGGGCGAGCAGGGCAG
>NC_081225.1:100000-180000 GCF_902713425.1 Acipenser ruthenus | reverse complement strand
CTTGATTGGTACTGTGCAGAGCAGGGCAGGGCTGGCGCTATTACTTGAATAATTTTTTTTTTTTTTTTTTTTTTTACGTGGTGGTGGCGTGAATTTGATTGGTACTGTGCAGAGCAGGGCAGGGCTGGCGCTATTACTTCAAAATTTTTTTTTTTTTTTTACGTGGTGGTGGCGTGAACTTGATTGGTCCTGTGCAGAGCAGGGCGAGCAGGGCAGGGCTGGCGCTATTACTTCAAAATTTTTTTTTTTTTTTTTTTTTTTTTACGTGGTGGTGGCGTGAACTTGATTGGTCCTGTGCAGAGTAGGGCGAGCAGGGCAGGGCTGGCGCTATTACTTCAAAATTTTTTTTTTTTTTTTTTTTTTTACGTGGTGGTGGCGTGAACTTGATTGGTCCTGTGCAGAGCAGGGCGAGCAGGGCAGGGCTGGCGCTATTACTTCAAAAATTTTTTTTTTTTTTTTTTTTTTACGTGGTGGTGGCGTGAACTTGATTGGTCCTGTGCAGAGCAGGGCGAGCAGGGCAGGGCTGGCGCTATTACTTCAAAATTTTTTTTTTTTTTTTTACGTGGTGGTGGCGTGAACTTGATTGGTCCTGTGCAGAGCAGGGCGAGCAGGGCAGGGCTGGCGCTATTCAAAAATTTTTTTTTTTTTTTTTTTTTTACGTGGTGGTGGCGTGAACTTGATTGGTCCTGTGCAGAGCAGGGCGAGCAGGGCAGGGCTGGCGCTATTACTTCAAAAATTTTTTTTTTTTTTTTTTTTTTACGTGGTGGTGGCATGAACTTGATTGGTACTGTGCAGAGCAGGGCAGGGCTGGCGCTATTACTTGAATAATTTTTTTTTTTTTTTTTTTTTTTTACGTGGTGGTGGCGTGAACTTGATTGGTCCTGTGCAGAGCAGGGCGAGCAGGGCAGGGCTGGCGCTATTACTTCAATAATTTTTTTTTTTTTTCTTTTACGTGGTGGTGGCGTGAATTTGATTGGTACTGTGCAGAGCAGGGCAGGGCTGGCGCTATTACTTGAATAAATTTTTTTTTTTTTTTTTTTTTACGTGGTGGTGGCGTGAACTTGATTGGTACTGTGCAGAGCAGGGCGAGCAGGGCAGGGCTGGCGCTATTACTTCAAAAATTTTTTTTTTTTTTTTTTTTTTACGTGGTGGTGGCGTGAACTTGATTGGTCCTGTGCAGAGCAGGGCGAGCAGGGCAGGGCTGGCGCTATTACTTCAAAATTTTTTTTTTTTTTTTTACGTGGTGGTGGCGTGAACTTGATTGGTCCTGTGCAGAGCAGGGCGAGCAGGGCAGGGCTGGCGCTATTCAAAAATTTTTTTTTTTTTTTTTTTTTTACGTGGTGGTGGCGTGAACTTGATTGGTCCTGTGCAGAGCAGGGCGAGCAGGGCAGGGCTGGCGCTATTACTTCAAAATTTTTTTTTTTTTTTTTTTTTTTTTTACGTGGTGGTGGCGTGAACTTGATTGGTACTGTGCAGAGCAGGGCAGGGCTGGCGCTATTACTTGAATAATTTTTTTTTTTTTTTTTTTTTTTACGTGGTGGTGGCGTGAACTTGATTGGTCCTGTGCAGAGCAGGGCGAGCAGGGCAGGGCTGGCGCTATTACTTCAATAATTTTTTTTTTTTTTTTTTTACGTGGTGGTGGCGTGAATTTGATTGGTACTGTGCAGAGCAGGGCAGGGCTGGCGCTATTACTTGAATAAATTTTTTTTTTTTTTTTTTTTTACGTGGTGGTGGCGTGAACTTGATTGGTCCTGTGCAGAGCAGGGCAGGGCTGGCGCTATTCAAAAATTTTTTTTTTTTTTTTTTTTACGTGGTGGTGGCGTGAACTTGATTGGTCCTGTGCAGAGCAGGGCGAGCAGGGCAGGGCTGGCGCTATTACTTCAAAAATTTTTTTTTTTTTTTTTTTTTTTACGTGGTGGTGGCGTGAACTTGATTGGTCCTGTGCAGAGCAGGGCAAGCAGGGCGAGCAGGGCAGGGCTGGCGCTATTACTTGAATAATTTTTTTTTTTTTTTTTTTTTTTTACGTGGTGGTGGCGTGAACTTGATTGGTTCTGTGCAGAGCAGGGCAGGGCTGGCGCTATTACTTGAATAATTTTTTTTTTTTTTTTTTTTTTTTTACGTGGTGGTGGCGTGAACTTGATTGGTCCTGTGCAGAGCAGGGCGAGCAGGGCAGGGCTGGCGCTATTACTTCAAAAATTTTTTTTTTTTTTTTTTTTTTTACGTGGTGGTGGCGTGAACTTGATTGGTCCTGTGCAGAGCAGGGCGAGCAGGGCAGGGCTGGCGCTATTACTTCAAAATTTTTTTTTTTTTTTTTTTTTTTTACGTGGTGGTGGCGTGAACTTGATTGGTCCTGTGCAGAGCAGGGCGAGCAGGGCAGGGCTGGCGCTATTACTTGAATAATTTTTTTTTTTTTTTTTTTTTTTTTACGTGGTGGTGGCGTGAACTTGATTGGTCCTGTGCAGAGCAGGGCGAGCAGGGCAGGGCTGGCGCTATTACTTCAAAATTTTTTTTTTTTTTTTTTTTTTTTACGTGGTGGTGGCGTGAACTTGATTGGTCCTGTGCAGAGCAGGGCAAGCAGGGCGAGCAGGGCAGGGCTGGCGCTATTACTTGAATAATTTTTTTTTTTTTTTTTTTTTTTTTACGTGGTGGTGGCGTGAACTTGATTGGTCCTGTGCAGAGCAGGGCGAGCAGGGCAGGGCTGGCGCTATTACTTCAAAAATTTTTTTTTTTTTTTTTTTTTTTACGTGGTGGTGGCGTGAACTTGATTGGTCCTGTGCAGAGCAGGGCGAGCAGGGCAGGGCTGGCGCTATTACTTCAAAATTTTTTTTTTTTTTTTTACGTGGTGGTGGCGTGAACTTGATTGGTCCTGTGCAGAGCAGGGCGAGCAGGGCAGGGCTGGCGCTATTCAAAAATTTTTTTTTTTTTTTTTTTTTTACGTGGTGGTGGCGTGAACTTGATTGGTCCTGTGCAGAGCAGGGCGAGCAGGGCAGGGCTGGCGCTATTACTTCAAAATTTTTTTTTTTTTTTTTTTTTTTACGTGGTGGTGGCGTGAACTTGATTGGTCCTGTGCAGAGCAGGGCGAGCAGGGCAGGGCTGGCGCTATTACTTCAAAATTTTTTTTTTTTTTTTTTTTTTACGTGGTGGTGGCGTGAACTTGATTGGTACTGTGCAGAGCAGGGCAGGGATGGCGCTATTACTTGAATAATTTTTTTTTTTTTTTTTTTTTTTTACGTGGTGGTGGCGTGAACTTGATTGGTCCTGTGCAGAGCAGGGCGAGCAGGGCAGGGCTGGCGCTATTACTTCAAAAATTATTATTTTTTTTTTTTTTTTACGTGGTGGTGGCGTGAACTTGATTGGTCCTGTGCAGAGCAGGGCAAGCAGGGCGAGCAGGGCAGGGCTGGCGCTATTACTTGAATAATTTATTTTTTTTATTTTTTTTTTTTACGTGGTGGTGGCGTGAACTTGATTGGTTCTGTGCAGAGCAGGGCAGGGCTGGCGCTATTACTTGAATAATTTTTTTTTTTTTTTTTTTTTTTTTACGTGGTGGTGGCGTGAACTTGATTGGTCCTGTGCAGAGCAGGGCGAGCAGGGCAGGGCTGGCGCTATTACTTCAAAAATTTTTTTTTTTTTTTTTTTTTTTACGTGGTGGTGGCGTGAACTTGATTGGTCCTGTGCAGAGCAGGGCAAGCAGGGCGAGCAGGGCAGGGCTGGCGCTATTACTTGAATAATTTTTTTTTTTTTTTTTTTTTTTACGTGGTGGTGGCGTGAACTTGATTGGTCCTGTGCAGAGCAGGGCGAGCAGGGCAGGGCTGGCGCTATTACTTCAAAAATTTTTTTTTTTTTTTTTTTTTTACGTGGTGGTGGCGTGAACTTGATTGGTCCTGTGCAGAGCAGGGCGAGCAGGGCGAGCAGGGCAGGGCTGGCGCTATTCAAAATTTTTTTTTTTTTTTTTTTTTTTACGTGGTGGTGGCGTGAACTTGATTGGTCCTGTGCACTTCAGGGCGAGCAGGGCAGGGCTGGCGCTATTACTTGAATAATTTTTTTTTTTTTTTTTTTTTTTACGTGGTGGTGGCGTGAACTTGATTGGTCCTGTGCGGAGCAGGGCGAGCAGGGCAGGGCTGGCGCTATTACTTCAAAAATTTTTTTTTTTTTTTTTTTTTACGTGGTGGTGGCGTGAACTTGATTGGTCCTGTGCAGAGCAGGGCGAGCAGGGCAGGGCTGGCGCTATTACTTCAAAATTTTTTTTTTTTTTTTTTTTTTTTACGTGGTGGTGGCTTGAACTTGATTGGTCCTGTGCACTTCAGGGCGAGCAGGGCAGGGCTGGCGCTATTACTTCAAAAATTTTTTTTTTTTTTTTTTTTTTACGTGGTGGTGGCGTGAACTTGATTGGTCCTGTGCAGAGCAGGGCGAGAAGGGCAGGGCTGGCGCTATACTTCAAAAATTTTTTTTTTTTTTTTTTTTTTACGTGGTGGTGGCGTGAACTTGATTGGTCCTGTGCAGAGCAGGGCGAGCAGGGCAGGGCTGGCGCTATTACTTCAAAAATTTTTTTTTTTTTTTTTTTTTTTTACGTGGTGGTGGCGTGAACTTGATTGGTCCTGTGCAGAGCAGGGCGAGCAGGGCAGGGCTGGCGCTATTACTTCAAAATTTTTTTTTTTTTTTTTACGTGGTGGTGGCGTGAACTTGATTGGTCCTGTGCAGAGCAGGGCGAGCAGGGCAGGGCTGGCGCTATTCAAAAATTTTTTTTTTTTTTTTTTTTTTACGTGGTGGTGGCGTGAACTTGATTGGTCCTGTGCACTTCAGGGCGAGCAGGGCAGGGCTGGCGCTATTACTTGAATAATTTTTTTTTTTTTTTTTTTTTTTTACGTGGTGGTGGCGTGAACTTGATTGGTCCTGTGCAGAGCAGGGCGAGCAGGGCAGGGCTGGCGCTATTACTTCAAAATTTTTTTTTTTTTTTTTTTTTTTTACGTGGTGGTGGCTTGAACTTGATTGGTCCTGTGCACTTCAGGGCGAGCAGGGCAGGGCTGGCGCTATTACTTCAAAATTTTTTTTTTTTTTTTTTTTTTTTTACGTGGTGGTGGCGTGAACTTGATTGGTCCTGTGCAGAGCAGGGCGAGAAGGGCAGGGCTGGCGCTATACTTCAAAAATTTTTTTTTTTTTTTTTTTTTTTACGTGGTGGTGGCGTGAACTTGATTGGTCCTGTGCAGAGCAGGGCGAGTAGGGCAGGGCTGGCGCTATTACTTCAAAAATTTTTTTTTTTTTTTTTTTTTTACGTGGTGGTGGCGTGAACTTGATTGGTCCTGTGCAGAGCAGGGCGAGCAGGGCAGGGCTGGCGCTATTACTTCAAAAATTTTTTTTTTTTTTTTTTTTTTACGTGGTGGTGGCGTGAACTTGTGGTCCTGTGCAGAGCAGGGCGAGCAGGGCAGGGCTGGCGCTATTACTTGAATAATTTTTTTTTTTTTTTTTTTTTTTTACGTGGTGGTGGCGTTAACTTGATTGGTCCTGTGCAGAGCAGGGCGAGCAGGGCAGGGCTGGCGCTATTACTTCAAAAATTTTTTTTTTTTTTTTTTTTTTTTACGTGGTGGTGGCGTGAACTTGATTGGTCCTGTGCAGAGCAGGGCGAGCAGGGCAGGGCTGGCGCTATTACTTCAAAAATTTTTTTTTTTTTTTTTTTTTTACGTGGTGGTGGCGTGAACTTGATTGGTCCTGTGCAGAGCAGGGCGAGCAGGGCAGGGCTGGCGCTATTACTTCAAAAATTTTTTTTTTTTTTTTTTTTTTTACGTGGTGGTGGCGTGAACTTGATTGGTCCTGTGCAGAGCAGGGCGAGCAGGGCAGGGCTGGCGCTATTACTTCAAAAATTTTTTTTTTTTTTTTTTTTTTACGTGGTGGTGGCGTGAACTTGATTGGTCCTGTGCAGAGCAGGGCGAGCAGGGCAGGGCTGGCTCTATACTTCAAAAAATTTTTTTTTTTTTTTTTTTTTTACGTGGTGGTGGCGTGAACTTGATTGGTACTGTGCAGAGCAGGGCGAGCAGGGCAGGGCTGGCGCTATTACTTCAAAAAATTTTTTTTTTTTTTTTTTTTTTTACGTGGTGGTGGCGTGAACTTGATTGGTACTGTGCAGAGCAGGGCAGGGCTGGCGCTATTACTTGAATAATTTTTTTTTTTTTTTTTTTTTTTTACGTGGTGGTGGCGTGAACTTGATTGGTCCTGTGCAGAGCAGGGCGAGCAGGGCAGGGCTGGCGCTATTACTTCAAAAATTTTTTTTTTTTTTTTTTTTACGTGGTGGTGGCGTGAACTGATTGGTCCTGTGCAGAGCAGGGCGAGCAGGGCAGGGCTAGCGCTATTACTTCAAAATTTTTTTATTTATTTTTTTTTTTTACGTGGTGGTGGCGTGAACTTGATTGGTCCTGTGCAGAGCAGGGCGAGCAGGGCAGGGCTGGCGCTATTACTTCAAAAATTTTTTTTTTTTTTTTTTTTTACGTGGTGGTGGCGTGAACTTGATTGGTCCTGTGCAGAGCAGGGCGAGCAGGGCAGGGCTGGCGCTATTACTTCAAAATTTTTTTTTTTTTTTTTTTTTTACGTGGTGGTGGCGTGAACTTGATTGGTCCTGTGCAGAGCAGGGCGAGCAGGGCAGGGCTGGCGCTATTACTTCAAAAAATTTTTTTTTTTTTTTTTTTTTTACGTGGTGGTGGCGTGAACTTGATTGGTCCTGTGCAGAGCAGGGCAGGGCTGGCACTATTACTTGAATAATTTTTTTTTTTTTTTTTTTTTTACGTGGTGGTGGCGTGAACTTGATTGGTCCTGTGCAGAGCAGGGCAGGCCTGGCGCTATTACTTCAAAAATTTTTTTTTTTTTTTTTTTTTTTACATGGTGGTGGCGTGAACTTGTTTGGTCCTGTGCAGAGCAGGGCGAGCAGGGCAGGGCTGGCGCTATTACTTCAAAATTTAATTTTTTTTTTTTTTTTTTTTACGTGGTGGTGGCGTGAACTTGATTGGTCCTGTGCAGAGCAGGGCGAGCAGGGCAGGGCTGGCGCTATTACTTCAAAAATTTTTTTTTTTTTTTTTTTTTTTACGTGGTGGTGGCGTGAACTTGATTGGTCCTGTGCAGAGCAGGGCGAGCAGGGCAGGGCTGGCGCTATTACTTCAAAAATTTTTTTTTTTTTTTTTTTTTTTTACGTGGTGGTGGCGTGAACTTGATTGGTCCTGTGCAGAGCAGGGCGAGCAGGGCAGGGCTGGCGCTATTACTTCAAAAATTTTTTTTTTTTTTTTTTTTTTTTTACGTGGTGGTGGCGTGAACTTGATTGGTCCTGTGCAGAGCAGGGCGAGCAGGGCAGGGCTGGCGCTATTACTTCAAAATTTTTTTTTTTTTTTTTTTTTTTACGTGGTGGTGGCGTGAACTTGATTGTTCCTGTGCAGAGCAGGGCAGGGCTGGCGCTATTACTTGAATAATTTTTTTTTTTTTTTTTTTTTACGTGGTGGTGGCGTGAACTTGATTGGTACTGTGCAGAGCAGGGCAGGGCTGGCGCTATTACTTCAAAAATTTTTTTTTTTTTTTTTTTTTTTACGTGGTGGTGGCGTGAACTTGATTGGTCCTGTGCAGAGCAGGGCGAGCAGGGCAGGGCTGGCGCTTTTACTTCAAAAATTTTTTTTTTTTTTTTTTTTTTTACGTGGTGGTGGCGTGAACTTGATTGGTCCTGTGCAGAGCAGGGCGAGCAGGGCAGGGCTGGCGCTATTACTTCAAAAATTTTTTTTTTTTTTTTTTTTTTACGTGGTGGTGGCGTGAACTTGATTGGTCCTGTGCAGAGCAGGGCGAGCAGGGCAGGGCTGGCGCTATTACTTCAAAATTTTTTTTTTTTTTTTTTTTTTTACGTGGTGGTGGCGTGAACTTGATTGGTCCTGTGCAGAGCAGGGCGAGCAGGGCAGGGCTGGCGCTATTACTTCAAAAATTTTTTTTTTTTTTTTTTTTTTTACGTGGTGGTTGCGTGAACTTGATTGGTCCTGTGCAGAGCAGGGCGAGCAGGGCAGGGCTGGCGCTATTACTTCAAAATTTTTTTTTTTTTTTTTTTACGTGGTGGTGGCGTGAACTTGATTGTTCCTGTGCAGAGCAGGGCAGGGCTGGCGCTATTACTTGAATAATTTTTTTTTTTTTTTTTTTTTACGTGGTGGTGGCGTGAACTTGATTGGTACTGTGCAGAGCAGGGCAGGGCTGGCGCTATTACTTCAAAATTTTTTTTTTTTTTTTTTTTTTTACGTGGTGGTGGCGTGAACTTGATTGGTCCTGTGCAGAGCAGGGCGAGCAGGGCAGGGCTGGCGCTATTACTTCAAAATTTTTTTTTTTTTTTTTTTTTTACGTGGTGGTGGCGTGAACTTGATTGGTCCTGTGCAGAGCAGGGCGAGCAGGGCAGGGCTGGCGCTATTACTTCAAAAAATTTTTTTTTTTTTTTTTTTTTTACGTGGTGGTGGCGTGAACTTGATTGGTACTGTGCAGAGCAGGGCAGGGCTGGCACTATTACTTGAATAATTTTTTTTTTTTTTTTTTTTTTACGTGGTGGTGGCGTGAACTTGATTGGTACTGTGCAGAGCAGGGCAGGGCTGGCACTATTACTTGAATAATTTTTTTTTTTTTTTTTTTTTTACGTGGTGGTGGCGTGAACTTGATTGGTCCTGTGCAGAGCAGGGCAGGCCTGGCGCTATTACTTCAAAAATTTTTTTTTTTTTTTTTTTTTTTACATGGTGGTGGCGTGAACTTGTTTGGTCCTGTGCAGAGCAGGGCGAGCAGGGCAGGGCTGGCGCTATTACTTCAAAATTTAATTTTTTTTTTTTTTTTTTTTACGTGGTGGTGGCGTGAACTTGATTGGTCCTGTGCAGAGCAGGGCGAGCAGGGCAGGGCTGGCGCTATTACTTCAAAAATTTTTTTTTTTTTTTTTTTACGTGGTGGTGGCGTGAACTTGATTGTTCCTGTGCAGAGCAGGGCAGGGCTGGCGCTATTACTTGAATAATTTTTTTTTTTTTTTTTTTTTACGTGGTGGTGGCGTGAACTTGATTGGTACTGTGCAGAGCAGGGCAGGGCTGGCGCTATTACTTCAAAATTTTTTTTTTTTTTTTTTTTTTTTACGTGGTGGTGGCGTGAACTTGATTGGTCCTGTGCAGAGCAGGGCGAGCAGGGCAGGGCTGGCGCTATTACTTCAAAAATTTTTTTTTTTTTTTTTTTTTTTACGTGGTGGTGGCGTGAACTTGATTGGTCCTGTGCAGAGCAGGGCGAGCAGGGCAGGGCTGGCGCTATTACTTCAAAAATTTTTTTTTTTTTTTTTTTTTTTACGTGGTGGTGGCGTGAACTTGATTGGTCCTGTGCAGAGCAGGGCGAGCAGGGCAGGGCTGGCGCTATTACTTCAAAAATTTTTTTTTTTTTTTTTTTTTTACGTGGTGGTGGCGTGAACTTGATTGGTCCTGTGCAGAGCAGGGCGAGCAGGGCAGGGCTGGCGCTATTACTTCAAAAATTTTTTTTTTTTTTTTTTTTTTTACGTGGTGGTGGCGTGAACTTGATTGGTACTGTGCAGAGCAGGGCAGGGCTGGCGCTATTACTTCAAAAATTTTTTTTTTTTTTTTTTTTTTACGTGGTGGTGGCGTGAACTTGATTGGTCCTGTGCAGAGCAGGGCAGGGCTGGCGCTATTACTTCAAAAATTTTTTTTTTTTTTTTTTTTTTTACGTGGTGGTGGCGTGAACTTGATTGGTCCTGTGCAGAGCAGGGCGAGCAGGGCAGGGCTGGCGCTATTACTTCAAAAATTTTTTTTTTTTTTTTTTTTTTACATGGTGGTGGCGTGAACTTGTGGTCCTGTGCAGAGCAGGGCGAGCAGGGCAGGGCTGGCGCTATTACTTGAATAATTTTTTTTTTTTTTTTTTTTTTTTACGTGGTGGTGGCGTTAACTTGATTGGTCCTGTGCAGAGCAGGGCGAGCAGGGCAGGGCTGGCGCTATTACTTCAAAATTTAATTTTTTTTTTTTTTTTTTTTACGTGGTGGTGGCGTGAACTTGATTGGTCCTGTGCAGAGCAGGGCGAGCAGGGCAGGGCTGGCGCTATTACTTCAAAAATTTTTTTTTTTTTTTTTTTTTTTACGTGGTGGTGGCGTGAACTTGATTGGTCCTGTGCAGAGCAGGGCGAGCAGGGCAGGGCTGGCGCTATTACTTCAAAAATTTTTTTTTTTTTTTTTTTTTTTTACGTGGTGGTGGCGTGAACTTGATTGGTCCTGTGCAGAGCAGGGCGAGCAGGGCAGGGCTGGCGCTATTACTTCAAAATTTTTTTTTTTTTTTTTTTTTTTTTTACGTGGTGGTGGCGTGAACTTGATTGGTCCTGTGCAGAGCAGGGCGAGCAAGGCAGGGCTGGCGCTATTACTTCAAAATTTTTTTTTTTTTTTTTTTTTTTACGTGGTGGTGGCGTGAACTTGATTGTTCCTGTGCAGAGCAGGGCAGGGCTGGCGCTATTACTTGAATAATTTTTTTTTTTTTTTTTTTTTACGTGGTGGTGGCGTGAACTTGATTGGTACTGTGCAGAGCAGGGCAGGGCTGGCGCTATTACTTCAAAAATTTTTTTTTTTTTTTTTTTTTTACGTGGTGGTGGCGTGAACTTGATTGGTCCTGTGCAGAGCAGGGCGAGCAGGGCAGGGCTGGCGCTATTACTTCAAAAATTTTTTTTTTTTTTTTTTTTTTTACGTGGTGGTGGCGTGAACTTGATTGGTCCTGTGCAGAGCAGGGCGAGCAGGGCAGGGCTGGCGCTATTACTTCAAAAATTTTTTTTTTTTTTTTTTTTTTTACGTGGTGGTGGCGTGAACTTGATTGGTCCTGTGCAGAGCAGGGCGAGCAGGGCAGGGCTGGCGCTATTACTTCAAAAATTTTTTTTTTTTTTTTTTTTTTACGTGGTGGTGGCGTGAACTTGATTGGTCCTGTGCAGAGCAGGGCGAGCAGGGCAGGGCTGGCGCTATTACTTCAAAAATTTTTTTTTTTTTTTTTTTTTTTACGTGGTGGTTGCGTGAACTTGATTGGTCCTGTGCAGAGCAGGGCGAGCAGGGCAGGGCTGGCGCTATTACTTCAAAATTTTTTTTTTTTTTTTTTTTTTACGTGGTGGTGGCGTGAACTTGATTGTTCCTGTGCAGAGCAGGGCAGGGCTGGCGCTATTACT
Organism: Acipenser ruthenus; assembly: GCF_902713425.1. NCBI lineage: Eukaryota > Metazoa > Chordata > Actinopteri > Acipenseriformes > Acipenseridae > Acipenser > Acipenser ruthenus. The sequence continues at coordinate 168,831 of NC_081225.1, read as the reverse complement.
TGAATAATTTTTTTTTTTTTTTTTTTTTTACGTGGTGGTGGCGTGAACTTGATTGGTACTGTGCAGAGCAGGGCAGGGCTGGCGCTATTACTTCAAAAATTTTTTTTTTTTTTTTTTTTTTACGTGGTGGTGGCGTGAACTTGATTGGTCCTGTGCAGAGCAGGGCGAGCAGGGCAGGGCTGGCGCTATTACTTCAAAATTTTTTTTTTTTTTTTTTTTTTTTACGTGGTGGTGGCGTGAACTTGATTGGTCCTGTGCAGAGCAGGGCGAGCAGGGCAGGGCTGGCGCTATTACTTCAAAAATTTTTTTTTTTTTTTTTTTTTTTTTTTTTTTACGTGGTGGTGGCGTGAACTTGTGGTCCTGTGCAGAGCAGGGCGAGCAGGGCAGGGCTGGCGCTATTACTTGAATAATTTTTTTTTTTTTTTTTTTTTTTTACGTGGTGGTGGCGTTAACTTGATTGGTCCTGTGCAGAGCAGGGCGAGCAGGGCAGGGCTGGCGCTATTACTTCAAAAATTTATTTATTTTTTTTTTTTTTTACGTGGTGGTGGCGTGAACTTGATTGGTCCTGTGCAGAGCAGGGCGAGCAGGGCAGGGCTGGCGCTATTACTTCAAAAATTTTTTTTTTTTTTTTTTTTTTACGTGGTGGTGGCGTGAACTTGATTGGTCCTGTGCAGAGCAGGGCGAGCAGGGCAGGGCTGGCGCTATTACTTCAAAAATTTTTATTTATTTTTTTTTTTTTACGTGGTGGTGGCGTGAACTTGATTGGTCCTGTGCAGAGCAGGGCGAGCAGGGCAGGGCTGGCGCTATTACTTCAAAAATTTTTTTTTTTTTTTTTTTTTTACGTGGTGGTGGCGTGAACTTGATTGGTCCTGTGCAGAGCAGGGCGAGCAGGGCAGGGCTGGCGCTATTACTTCAAAATTTTTCTTTTTTTTTTTTTTTACGTGGTGGTGGCGTGAACTTGATTGGTCCTGTGCAGAGCAGGGCGAGCAGGGCAGGGCTGGCGCTATTACTTCAAAAAATTTTTTTTTTTTTTTTTTTTTTACGTGGTGGTGGCGTGAACTTGATTGGTACTGTGCAGAGCAGGGCAGGGCTGGCACTATTACTTGAATAATTTTTTTTTTTTTTTTTTTTTACGTGGTGGTGGCGTGAACTTGATTGGTCCTGTGCAGAGCAGGGCAGGCCTGGCGCTATTACTTCAAAAATTTTTTTTTTTTTTTTTTTTTTTACATGGTGGTGGCGTGAACTTGTTTGGTCCTGTGCAGAGCAGGGCGAGCAGGGCAGGGCTGGCGCTATTACTTCAAAATTTTTTTTTTTTTTTTTTTTTTTTTACGTGGTGGTGGCGTGAACTTGATTGGTCCTGTGCAGAGCAGGGCGAGCAGGGCAGGGCTGGCGCTATTACTTCAAAATTTTTTTTTTTTTTTTTTTTTTTACGTGGTGGTGGCGTGAACTTGATTGGTCCTGTGCAGAGCAGGGCGAGCAGGGCAGGGCTGGCGCTATTACTTAAAAAATTTTTTTTTTTTTTTTTTTTTTTACATGGTGGTGGCGTGAACTTGATTGGTCCTGTGCAGAGCAGGGCGAGCAGGGCAGGGCTGGCGCTATTACTTAAAAATTTTTTTTTTTTTTTTTTTTTTTACATGGTGGTGGCGTGAACTTGATTGGTCCTGTGCAGAGCAGGGCGAGCAGGGCAGGGCTGGCGCTATTACTTCAAAAATTTATTTATTTATTTTTTTTTTTACGTGGTGGTGGCGTGAACTTGATTGGTCCTGTGCAGAGCAGGGCGAGCAGGGCAGGGCTGGCGCTATTACTTGAATAATTTTTTTTTTTTTTTTTTTACGTGGTGGTGGCGTGAACTTGATTGGTACTGTGCAGAGCAGGGCAGGGCTGGCGCTATTACTTGAATAATTTTTTTTTATTTATTTTTTTTTTACGTGGTGGTGGCGTGAACTTGATTGGTCCTGTGCAGAGCAGGGCGAGCAGGGCAGGGCTGGCGCTATTACTTCAAAAATTTTTTTTTTTTTTTTTTTTTTACGTGGTGGTGGCGTGAACTTGATTGGTCCTGTGCAGAGCAGGGCGAGCAGGGCAGGGCTGGCGCTATTACTTCAATAATTTTTTTTTTTTTTTTTTACGTGGTGGTGGCGTGAACTTGATTGGTCCTGTGCAGAGCAGGGCGAGCAGGGCAGGGCTGGCGCTATTACTTCAAAATTTTTTTTTTTTTATTTTTTTTTTACGTGGTGGTGGCGTGAACTTGATTGGTCCTGTGCAGAGCAGGGCGAGCAGGGCAGGCTGGCGCTATTACTTCAAAATTTTTTTTTTTTTTTTTTTTTTACGTGGTGGTGGCGTGAACTTGATTGGTCCTGTGCAGAGCAGGGCGAACAGGGCAGGGCTGGCGCTATTACTTGAATAATTTTTTTTTTTTTTTTTTTTTTTACGTGGTGGTGGCGTGAACTTGATTGGTCCTGTGCAGAGCAGGGCGAGCAGGGCAGGGCTGGCGCTATTACTTGAATAATTTTTTTTTTTTTTTTTTTTTTACGTGGTGGTGGCGTGAACTTGATTGGTCCTGTGCAGAGCAGGGCGAGCAGGGCAGGGCTGGCGCTATTACTTGAATAATTTTTTTTTTTTTTTTTTTTTACGTGGTGGTGGCGTGAACTTGATTGGTCCTGTGCAGAGCAGGGCGAGCAGGGCAGGGCTGGCGCTATTACTTCAAAAATTTTTTTTTTTTTTTTTTTTTTACGTGGTGGTGGCGTGAACTTGATTGGTACTGTGCAGAGCAGGGCAGGGCTGGCGCTATTACTTGAATAATTTTTTTTTTTTTTTTTTTTTTTACGTGGTGGTGGCGTGAACTTGATTGGTACTGTGCAGAGCAGGGCGAGCAGGGCAGGGCTGGCGCTATTACTTGAATAATTTTTTTTTTTTTTTTTTTTACGTGGTGGTGGCGTGAACTTGATTGGTCCTGTGCAGAGCAGGGCGAGCAGGGCAGGGCTGGCGCTATTACTTGAATAATTTTTTTTTTTTTTTTTTTTTACGTGGTGGTGGCGTGAACTTGATTGGTCCTGTGCAGAGCAGGGCGAGCAGGGCAGGGCTGGCGCTATTACTTGAATAATTTTTTTTTTTTTTTTTTTTTTACGTGGTGGTGGCGTGAACTTGATTGGTACTGTGCAGAGCAGGGCAGGGCTGGCGCTATTACTTGAATAATTTTTTTTTTTTTTTTTTTTTTACGTGGTGGTGGCGTGAACTTGATTGGTCCTGTGCAGAGCAGGGCGAGCAGGGCAGGGCTGGCGCTATTACTTCAAAAATTTTTTTTTTTTTTTTTTTTTTTTACGTGGTGGTGGCGTGAACTTGATTGGTCCTGTGCAGAGCAGGGCGAGCAGGGCAGGGCTGGCGCTATTACTTCAAAAATTTTTTTTTTTTTTTTTTTTTTTTACGTGGTGGTGGCGTGAACTTGATTGGTCCTGTGCAGAGCAGGGCGAGCAGGGCAGGGCTGGCGCTATTACTTCAAAAATTTTTTATTTTTTTTTTTTTTTTACGTGGTGGTGGCGTGAACTTGATTGGTACTGTGCAGAGCAGGGCAGGGCTGGCGCTATTACTTGAATAATTTTTTTTTTTTTTTTTTTTTTTTACGTGGTGGTGGCGTGAACTTGATTGGTCCTGTGCAGAGCAGGGCGAGCAGGGCAGGGCTGGCGCTATTACTTCAATAATTTTTTTTTTTTTTTTTTTTACGTGGTGGTGGCGTGAACTTGATTGGTCCTGTGCAGAGCAGGGCGAGCAGGGCAGGGCTGGCGCTATTACTTCAAAATTTTTTTTTTTTTTTTTTTTTTTTACGTGGTGGTGGCGTGAACTTGATTGGTACTGTGCAGAGCAGGGCAGGGCTGGCGCTATTACTTGAATAATTTTTTTTTTTTTTTTTTTTTTTACGTGGTGGTGGCGTGAACTTGATTGGTACTGTGCAGAGCAGGGCAGGGCTGGCGCTATTACTTGAATAATTTTTTTTTTTATTTTTTTTTTTTACGTGGTGGTGGCGTGAACTTGATTGGTCCTGTGCAGAGCAGGGCGAGCAGGGCAGGGCTGGCGCTATTACTTCAAAAATTTTTTATTTATTTTTTTTTTTTACGTGGTGGTGGCGTGAACTTGATTGGTACTGTGCAGAGCAGGGCAGGGCTGGCGCTATTACTTGAATAATTTTTTTTTTTTTTTTTTTTTTTTACGTGGTGGTGGCGTGAACTTGATTGGTCCTGTGCAGAGCAGGGCGAGCAGGGCAGGGCTGGCGCTATTACTTCAATAATTTTTTTTTTTTTTTTTTTTACGTGGTGGTGGCGTGAACTTGATTGGTCCTGTGCAGAGCAGGGCGAGCAGGGCAGGGCTGGCGCTATTACTTCAAAATTTTTTTTTTTTTTACGTGGTGGTGGCGTGAACTTGATTGGTACTGTGCAGAGCAGGGCAGGGCTGGCGCTATTACTTGAATAATTTTTTTTTTTTTTTATTTTTTACGTGGTGGTGGCGTGAACTTGATTGGTCCTGTGCAGAGCAGGGCGAGCAGGGCAGGGCTGGCGCTATTACTTGAATAATTTTTTTTTTTTTTTTTTTACGTGGTGGTGGCGTGAACTTGATTGGTACTGTGCAGAGCAGGGCAGGGCTGGCGCTATTACTTGAATAATTTTTTTTTATTTTTTTTTTTTTTACGTGGTGGTGGCGTGAACTTGATTGGTCCTGTGCAGAGCAGGGCGAGCAGGGCAGGGCTGGCGCTATTACTTCAAAATTTTTTTTTTTTTTTTTTTTTTTACGTGGTGGTGGCGTGAACTTGATTGGTCCTGTGCAGAGCAGGGCGAGCAGGGCAGGGCTGGCGCTATTACTTCAATAATTTTTTTTTTTTTTTTTTACGTGGTGGTGGCGTGAACTTGATTGGTCCTGTGCAGAGCAGGGCGAGCAGGGCAGGGCTGGCGCTATTACTTCAAATTTTTTTTTTTTTTATTTTTTTTTTACGTGGTGGTGGCGTGAACTTGATTGGTCCTGTGCAGAGCAGGGCGAGCAGGGCAGGCTGGCGCTATTACTTCAAAATTTTTTTTTTTTTTTTTTTTTTACGTGGTGGTGGCGTGAACTTGATTGGTCCTGTGCAGAGCAGGGCGAGCAGGGCAGGGCTGGCGCTATTACTTGAATAATTTTTTTTTTTTTTTTTTTTTTACGTGGTGGTGGCGTGAACTTGATTGGTACTGTGCAGAGCAGGGCAGGGCTGGCGCTATTACTTGAATAATTTTTTTTTTTTTTTTTTTTTTACGTGGTGGTGGCGTGAACTTGATTGGTCCTGTGCAGAGCAGGGCGAGCAGGGCAGGGCTGGCGCTATTCAAAATTTTTTTTTTTTTATTTTTTTTTTACGTGGTGGTGGCGTGAACTTGATTGGTCCTGTGCAGAGCAGGGCGAGCAGGGCAGGGCTGGCGCTATTACTTCAAAATTTTTTTTTTTTTTTTTTTTTTACGTGGTGGTGGCGTGAACTTGATTGGTCCTGTGCAGAGCAGGGCGAGCAGGGCAGGGCTGGCGCTATTACTTGAATAATTTTTTTTTTTTTTTTTTTTTTTACGTGGTGGTGGCGTGAACTTGATTGGTACTGTGCAGAGCAGGGCAGGGCTGGCGCTATTACTTGAATAATTTTTTTTTTTTTTTTTTTTTTTACGTGGTGGTGGCGTGAACTTGATTGGTCCTGTGCAGAGCAGGGCGAGCAGGGCAGGGCTGGCGCTATTACTTGAATAATTTTTTTTTTTTTTTTTTTTTTACGTGGTGGTGGCGTGAACTTGATTGGTCCTGTGCAGAGCAGGGCGAGCAGGGCAGGGCTGGCGCTATTACTTGAATAATTTTTTTTTTTTTTTTTTTTTACGTGGTGGTGGCGTGAACTTGATTGGTCCTGTGCAGAGCAGGGCGAGCAGGGCAGGGCTGGCGCTATTACTTCAAAAATTTTTTTTTTTTTTTTTTTTTACGTGGTGGTGGCGTGAACTTGATTGGTACTGTGCAGAGCAGGGCAGGGCTGGCGCTATTACTTGAATAATTTTTTTTTTTTTTTTTTTTTTTACGTGGTGGTGGCGTGAACTTGATTGGTACTGTGCAGAGCAGGGCGAGCAGGGCAGGGCTGGCGCTATTACTTGAATAATTTTTTTTTTTTTTTTTTTTACGTGGTGGTGGCGTGAACTTGATTGGTCCTGTGCAGAGCAGGGCGAGCAGGGCAGGGCTGGCGCTATTACTTGAATAATTTTTTTTTTTTTTTTTTTTTACGTGGTGGTGGCGTGAACTTGATTGGTCCTGTGCAGAGCAGGGCGAGCAGGGCAGGGCTGGCGCTATTACTTGAATAATTTTTTTTTTTTTTTTTTTTTACGTGGTGGTGGCGTGAACTTGATTGGTACTGTGCAGAGCAGGGCAGGGCTGGCGCTATTACTTGAATAATTTTTTTTTTTTTTTTTTTTTTTTACGTGGTGGTGGCGTGAACTTGATTGGTCCTGTGCAGAGCAGGGCGAGCAGGGCAGGGCTGGCGCTATTACTTCAATAATTTTTTTTTTTTTTTTTTTTACGTGGTGGTGGCGTGAACTTGATTGGTCCTGTGCAGAGCAGGGCGAGCAGGGCAGGGCTGGCGCTATTACTTCAAAATTTTTTTATTTTTTTTTTTTTTTTTACGTGGTGGTGGCGTGAACTTGATTGGTACTGTGCAGAGCAGGGCAGGGCTGGCGCTATTACTTGAATAATTTTTTTTTTTTTTTTTTTTTTTACGTGGTGGTGGCGTGAACTTGATTGGTACTGTGCAGAGCAGGGCAGGGCTGGCGCTATTACTTGAATAATTTTTTTTTTTTTTTTTTTTTTTTACGTGGTGGTGGCGTGAACTTGATTGGTCCTGTGCAGAGCAGGGCGAGCAGGGCAGGGCTGGCGCTATTACTTCAAAAATTTTTTATTTATTTTTTTTTTTTACGTGGTGGTGGCGTGAACTTGATTGGTACTGTGCAGAGCAGGGCAGGGCTGGCGCTATTACTTGAATAATTTTTTTTTTTTTTTTTTTTTTTTACGTGGTGGTGGCGTGAACTTGATTGGTCCTGTGCAGAGCAGGGCGAGCAGGGCAGGGCTGGCGCTATTACTTCAATAATTTTTTTTTTTTTTTTTTTTACGTGGTGGTGGCGTGAACTTGATTGGTCCTGTGCAGAGCAGGGCGAGCAGGGCAGGGCTGGCGCTATTACTTCAAAATTTTTTTATTTTTTTTTTTTTTTTTACGTGGTGGTGGCGTGAACTTGATTGGTACTGTGCAGAGCAGGGCAGGGCTGGCGCTATTACTTGAATAATTTTTTTTTTTTTTTTTTTTTTTACGTGGTGGTGGCGTGAACTTGATTGGTACTGTGCAGAGCAGGGCAGGGCTGGCGCTATTACTTGAATAATTTTTTTTTTTTTTTTTTTTTTTTACGTGGTGGTGGCGTGAACTTGATTGGTCCTGTGCAGAGCAGGGCGAGCAGGGCAGGGCTGGCGCTATTACTTCAAAAATTTTTTATTTATTTTTTTTTTTTACGTGGTGGTGGCGTGAACTTGATTGGTACTGTGCAGAGCAGGGCAGGGCTGGCGCTATTACTTGAATAATTTTTTTTTTTTTTTTTTTTTACGTGGTGGTGGCGTGAACTTGATTGGTCCTGTGCAGAGCAGGGCGAGCAGGGCAGGGCTGGCGCTATTACTTCAATAATTTTTTTTTTTTTTTTTTTTACGTGGTGGTGGCGTGAACTTGATTGGTCCTGTGCAGAGCAGGGCGAGCAGGGCAGGGCTGGCGCTATTACTTCAAAATTTTTTTTTTTTTTACGTGGTGGTGGCGTGAACTTGATTGGTACTGTGCAGAGCAGGGCAGGGCTGGCGCTATTACTTGAATAATTTTTTTTTTTTTTTTTTTTTTTACGTGGTGGTGGCGTGAACTTGATTGGTCCTGTGCAGAGCAGGGCGAGCAGGGCAGGGCTGGCGCTATTACTTCAAATTTTTTTTTTTTTTTTTTTTTTTTTTACGTGGTGGTGGCGTGAACTTGATTGGTCCTGTGCAGAGCAGGGCGAGCAGGGCAGGGCTGGCGCTATTACTTCAAAATTTTTTTTTTTTTTTTTTTTTTACGTGGTGGTGGCGTGAACTTGATTGGTACTGTGCAGAGCAGGGCAGGGCTGGCGCTATTACTTGAATAATTTTTTTTTTTTTTTTTTTTTTACGTGGTGGTGGCGTGAACTTGATTGGTCCTGTGCAGAGCAGGGCGAGCAGGGCAGGGCTGGCGCTATTACTTGAATAATTTTTTTTTTTTTTTTTTTTTTACGTGGTGGTGGCGTGAACTTGATTGGTCCTGTGCAGAGCAGGGCGAGCAGGGCAGGGCTGGCGCTATTACTTGAATAATTTTTTTTTTTTTTTTTTTTTACGTGGTGGTGGCGTGAACTTGATTGGTCCTGTGCAGAGCAGGGCGAGCAGGGCAGGGCTGGCGCTATTACTTCAAAAATTTTTTTTTTTTTTTTTTTTTACGTGGTGGTGGCGTGAACTTGATTGGTACTGTGCAGAGCAGGGCAGGGCTGGCGCTATTACTTGAATAATTTTTTTTTTTTTTTTTTTTTTACGTGGTGGTGGCGTGAACTTGATTGGTCCTGTGCAGAGCAGGGCGAGCAGGGCAGGGCTGGCGCTATTACTTGAATAATTTTTTTTTTTTTTTTTTTTTACGTGGTGGTGGCGTGAACTTGATTGGTCCTGTGCAGAGCAGGGCGAGCAGGGCAGGGCTGGCGCTATTACTTCAAAAATTTTTTTTTTTTTTTTTTTTTTTTTACGTGGTGGTGGCGTGAACTTGATTGGTACTGTGCAGAGCAGGGCAGGGCTGGCGCTATTACTTGAATAATTTTTTTTTTTTTTTTTTTTTTTACGTGGTGGTGGCGTGAACTTGATTGGTCCTGTGCAGAGCAGGGCGAGCAGGGCAGGGCTGGCGCTATTACTTCAAAAATTTTTTATTTATTTTTTTTTTTTACGTGGTGGTGGCGTGAACTTGATTGGTACTGTGCAGAGCAGGGCAGGGCTGGCGCTATTACTTGAATAATTTTTTTTTTTTTTTTTTTTTTTTACGTGGTGGTGGCGTGAACTTGATTGGTCCTGTGCAGAGCAGGGCGAGCAGGGCAGGGCTGGCGCTATTACTTCAATAATTTTTTTTTTTTTTTTTTTTACGTGGTGGTGGCGTGAACTTGATTGGTCCTGTGCAGAGCAGGGCGAGCAGGGCAGGGCTGGCGCTATTACTTCAAATTTTTTTTTTTTTTTTTTTTTTTTTTACGTGGTGGTGGCGTGAACTTGATTGGTACTGTGCAGAGCAGGGCAGGGCTGGCGCTATTACTTGAATAATTTTTTTTTTTTTTTTTTTTTTTACGTGGTGGTGGCGTGAACTTGATTGGTCCTGTGCAGAGCAGGGCGAGCAGGGCAGGGCTGGCGCTATTACTTCAAAATTTTTTTTTTTTTTTTTTTTTTTACGTGGTGGTGGCGTGAACTTGATTGGTCCTGTGCAGAGCAGGGCGAGCAGGGCAGGGCTGGCGCTATTACTTCAAAAATTTTTTTTTTTTTTTTTTTTTACGTGGTGGTGGTGTGAACTTGATTGGTACTGTGCAGAGCAGGGCAGGGCTGGCGCTATTACTTGAATAAATTTTTTTTTTTTTTTTTTACGTGGTGGTGGCGTGAACTTGATTGGTCCTGTGCAGAGCAGGGCGAGCAGGGCAGGGCTGGCGCTATTACTTGAATAATTTTTTTTTTTTTTTTTTTTTTACGTGGTGGTGGCGTGAACTTGATTGGTCCTGTGCAGAGCAGGGCGAGCAGGGCAGGGCTGGCGCTATTACTTCAAAAATTTTTTTTTTTTTTTTTTTTTTACGTGGTGGTGGCGTGAACTTGATTGGTACTGTGCAGAGCAGGGCAGGGCTGGCGCTATTACTTGAATAATTTTTTTTTTTTTTTTTTTTTTACGTGGTGGTGGCCTGAACTTGATTGGTACTGTGCAGAGCAGGGCGAGCAGGGCAGGGCTGGCGCTATTACTTGAATAATTTTTTTTTTTTTTTTTTTTTTTACGTGGTGGTGGCGTGAACTTGATTGGTCCTGTGCAGAGCAGGGCGAGCAGGGCAGGGCTGGCGCTATTACTTGAATAATTTTTTTTTTTTTTTTTTTTTTACGTGGTGGTGGCGTGAACTTGATTGGTCCTGTGCAGAGCAGGGCGAGCAGGGCAGGGCTGGCGCTATTACTTGAATAATTTTTTTTTTTTTTTTTTTTTTACGTGGTGGTGGCGTGAACTTGATTGGTCCTGTGCAGAGCAGGGCGAGCAGGGCAGGGCTGGCGCTATTACTTCAAAAATTTTTTTTTTTTTTTTTTTTTACGTGGTGGTGGTGTGAACTTGATTGGTACTGTGCAGAGCAGGGCAGGGCTGGCGCTATTACTTGAATAATTTTTTTTTTTTTTTTTTACGTGGTGGTGGCGTGAACTTGATTGGTCCTGTGCAGAGCAGGGCGAGCAGGGCAGGGCTGGCGCTATTACTTGAATAATTTTTTTTTTTTTTTTTTTTTTACGTGGTGGTGGCGTGAACTTGATTGGTCCTGTGCAGAGCAGGGCGAGCAGGGCAGGGCTGGCGCTATTACTTCAAAAATTTTTTTTTTTTTTTTTTTTTTACGTGGTGGTGGCGTGAACTTGATTGGTACTGTGCAGAGCAGGGCAGGGCTGGCGCTATTACTTGAATAATTTTTTTTTTTTTTTTTTTTTTACGTGGTGGTGGCCTGAACTTGATTGGTACTGTGCAGAGCAGGGCGAGCAGGGCAGGGCTGGCGCTATTACTTGAATAATTTTTTTTTTTTTTTTTTTTTTTACGTGGTGGTGGCGTGAACTTGATTGGTCCTGTGCAGAGCAGGGCGAGCAGGGCAGGGCTGGCGCTATTACTTGAATAATTTTTTTTTTTTTTTTTTTTTTACGTGGTGGTGGCGTGAACTTGATTGGTCCTGTGCAGAGCAGGGCGAGCAGGGCAGGGCTGGCGCTATTACTTGAATAATTTTTTTTTTTTTTTTTTTTTTACGTGGTGGTGGCGTGAACTTGATTGGTCCTCTGCAGAGCAGGGCGAGCAGGGCAGGGCTGGCGCTATTACTTCAAAATTTTTTTTTTTTTTTTTTTTTTACGTGGTGGTGGCGTGAACTTGATTGGTACTGTGCAGAGCAGGGCAGGGCTGGCGCTATTACTTGAATAATTTTTTTTTTTTTTTTTTTTTTTACGTGGTGGTGGCGTGAACTTGATTGGTCCTGTGCAGAGCAGGGCGAGCAGGGCAGGGCTGGCGCTATTACTTCAATAATTTTTTTTTTTTTTTTTTTTTACGTGGTGGTGGCGTGAACTTGATTGGTCCTGTGCAGAGCAGGGCGAGCAGGGCAGGGCTGGCGCTATTACTTCAATAATTTTTTTTTTTTTTTTTTTTTACGTGGTGGTGGCGTGAACTTGATTGGTCCTGTGCAGAGCAGGGCGAGCAGGGCAGGGCGGGCGCTATTACTTCAAAATTTTTTTTTTTTTTTTTTTTTTTTTACGTGGTGGTGGCGTGAACTTGATTGGTACTGTGCAGAGCAGGGCAGGGCTGGCGATATTACTTGAATAATTTTTTTTTTTTTTTTTTTTACGTGGTGGTGGCGTGAACTTGATTGGTCCTGTGCAGAGCAGGGTGAGCAGGGCAGGGCTGGCGCTATTACTTCAAAATTTTTTTTTTTTTTTTTTTTTTACGTGGTGGTGGCGTGAACTTGATTGGTCCTGTGCAGAGCAGGGCGAGCAGGGCAGGGCTGGCGCTATTACTTCAAAAATTTTTTTTTTTTTTTTTTTTTTTACGTGGTGGTGGCGTGAACTTGATTGGTCCTGTGCAGAGCAGGGCGAGCAGGGCAGGGCTGGCGCTATTACTTCAAAAAATTTTTTTTTTTTTTTTTTTTTACGTGGTGGTGGCATGAACTTGATTGGTACTGTGCAGAGCAGGGCAGGGCTGGCGCTATTACTTGAATAATTTTTTTTTTTTTTTTTTTTTTTACGTGGTGGTGGCGTGAACTTGATTGGTACTGTGCAGAGCAGGGCAGGGCTGGCGCTATTACTTGAATAATTTTTTTTTTTTTTTTTTTTTACGTGGTGGTGGCGTGAACTTGATTGGTCCTGTGCAGAGCAGGGCGAGCAGGGCAGGGCTGGCGCTATTACTTCAAAATTTTTTTTTTTTTTTTTTTTACGTGGTGGTGGCGTGAACTTGATTGGTCCTGTGCAGAGCAGGGCGAGCAGGGCAGGGCTGGCGCTATTACTTCAAAATTTTTTTTTTTTTTTTTTTTTTTTACGTGGTGGTGGCGTGAACTTGATTGGTCCTGTGCAGAGCAGGGCGAGCAGGGCAGGGCTGGCGCTATTACTCCAAAAATTTTTTTTTTTTTTTTTTTTTTTACGTGGTGGTGGCGTGAACTTGATTGGTCCTGTGCAGAGCAGGGCGAGCAGGGCAGGGTTGGCGCTATTACTTCAAAAATTATTATTTTTTTTTTTTTTTTACGTGGTGGTGGCGTGAACTTGATTGGTACTGTGCAGAGCAGGGCAGGGCTGGCGCTATTACTTGAATAATTTTTTTTTTTTTTTTTTTTTTTTTACGTGGTGGTGGCGTGAACTTGATTGGTCCTGTGCAGAGCAGGGCAGGGCTGGTGCTATTACTTGAATATTTTTTTTTTTTTTTTTTTTTTTTTTACGTGGTGGTGGCGTGAACTTGATTGGTCCTGTGCAGAGCAGGGCGAGCAGGGCAGGGCTGGCGCTATTACTTCAAAAATTTTTTTTTTTTTTTTTTTTTTACGTGGTGGTGGCGTGAACTTGATTGGTACTGTGCAGAGCAGGGCAGGGCTGGCGCTATTACTTGAATAATTTTTTTTTTTTTTTTTTTTTTACGTGGTGGTGGCGTGAACTTGATTGGTCCTGTGCAGAGCAGGGCGAGCAGGGCAGGGCTGGCGCTATTACTTCAAAAATTTTTTTTTTTTTTTTTTTTTTACGTGGTGGTGGCGTGAACTTGATTGGTCCTGTGCAGAGCAGGGCGAGCAGGGCAGGGCTGGCGCTATTACTTCAAAATTTTTTTTTTTTTTTTTTTTTTTACGTGGTGGTGGCGTGAACTTGATTGGTCCTGTGCAGAGCAGGGCGAGCAGGGCAGTGCTGGCGCTATTACTTCAAAAATTTTTTTTTTTTTTTTTTTTTTACGTGGTGGTGGCGTGAACTTGATTGGTCCTGTGCAGAGCAGGGCGAGCAGGGCAGGGCTGGCGCTATTACTTCAAAATTTTTTTTTTTTTTTTTTTTTACGTGGTGGTGGCGTGAACTTGATTGGTCCTGTGCAGAGCAGGGCAGGGCTGGCGCTATTATTTCAAAAATTTTTTTTTTTTTTTTTTTTTTACGTGGTGGTGGCGTGAACTTGATTGGTCCTGTGCAGAGCAGGGCAGGGCTGGCGCTATTATTTCAAAAATTTTTTTTTTTTTTTTTTTTTTACGTGGTCGTGGCGTGAACTTGATTGGTCCTGTGCAGAGCAGGGCAGGGCTGGCGCTATTACTTGAATATTTTTTTTTTTTTTTTTTTTTTTTACGTGGTGGTGGCGTGAACTTGATTGGTCCTGTGCAGAGCAGGGCGAGCAGGGCAGGCGCTATTACTTGAATAATTTTTTTTTTTTTTTTTTTTTTTACGTGGTGGTGGCGTGAACTTGATTGGTACTGTGCAGAGCAGGGCAGGGCTGGCGCAATTACTTGAATAATTTTTTTTTTTTTTTTTTTTTTACGTGGTGGTGGCGTGAACTTGATTGGTCCTGTGCAGAGCAGGGCGAGCAGGGCAGGGCTGGCGCTATTACTTCAAAAATTTTTTTTTTTTTTTTTTTTACGTGGTGGTGGCGTGAACTTGATTGGTCCTGTGCAGAGCAGGGCAGGGCTGGCGCTATTACTTGAATAATTTTTTTTTTTTTTTTTTTTTTACGTGGTGGTGGCGTGAACTTGATTGGTCCTGTGCAGAGCAGGGCGAGCAGGGCAGGGCTGGCGCTATTACTTCAAAATTTTTTTTTTTTTTTTTTTTTTTTTACGTGGTGGTGGCGTGAACTTGATTGGTCCTGTGCAGAGCAGGGCAGGGCTGGCGCTATTACTTGAATAATTTTTTTATTTTTTTTTTTTTTTACGTGGTGGTGGCGTGAACTTGATTGGTCCTGTGCAGAGCAGGGCGAGCAGGGCAGGGCTGGCGCTATTACTTCAAAAATTTTTTTTTTTTTTTTTTTTTTTACGTGGTGGTGGCGTGAACTTGATTGGTCCTGTGCAGAGCAGGGCGAGCAGGGCAGGGCTGGCGCTATTACTTCAAAAAATTTTTTTTTTTTTTTTTTTTTACGTGGTGGTGGCGTGAACTTGATTGGTCCTGTGCAGAGCAGGGCGAGCAGGGCAGGGCTGGCGCTATTACGTGAATAATTTTTTTTTTTTTTTTTTTTTTTACGTGGTGGTGGCGTGAACTTGATTGGTCCTGTGCAGAGCAGGGCGAGCAGGGCAGGGCTGGCGCTATTACTTCAAAATTTTTTTTTTTTTTTTTTTTTTTACGTGGTGGTGGCGTGAACTTGATTGGTCCTGTGCAGAGCAGGGCGAGCAGGGCAGGGCTGGCGCTATTACTTCAAAAAATTTTTATTTTTTTTTTTTTACGTGGTGGTGGCGTGAACTTGATTGGTCCTGTGCAGAGCAGGGCAGGGCTGGCGCTATTATTTCAAAAATTTTTTTTTTTTTTTTTTTTTACGTGGTGGTGGCGTGAACTTGATTGGTCCTGTGCAGAGCAGGGCAGGGCTGGCGCTATTACTTGAATATTTTTTTTTTTTTTTTTTTTTTTACGTGGTGGTGGCGTGAACTTGATTGGTCCTGTGCAGAGCAGGGCGAGCAGGGCAGGCGCTATTACTTGAATAATTTTTTTTTTTTTTTGTTTTTTTACGTGGTGGTGGCGTGAACTTGATTGGTACTGTGCAGAGCAGGGAAGGGCTGGCGCAATTACTTGAATAATTTTTTTTTTTTTTTTTTTTTTACGTGGTGGTGACGTGAACTTGATTGGTCCTGTGCAGAGCAGGGCGAGCAGGGCAGGGCTGGCGCAATTACTTGAATAATTTTTTTTTTTTTTTTTTTTTTACGTGGTGGTGGCGTGAACTTGATTGGTCCTGTGCAGAGCAGGGCGAGCAGGGCAGGGCTGGCGCTATTACTTCAAAAATTTTTTTTTTTTTTTTTTTTTACGTGGTGGTGGCGTGAACTTGATTGGTCCTGTGCAGAGCAGGGCAGGGCTGGCGCTATTACTTGAATAATTTTTTTTTTTTTTTTTTTTTTTACGTGGTGGTGGCGTGAACTTGATTGGTCCTGTGCAGAGCAGGGCGAGCAGGGCAGGGCTGGCGCTATTACTTCAAAATTTTTTTTTTTTTTTTTTTTTTTTTACGTGGTGGTGGCGTGAACTTGATTGGTCCTGTGCAGAGCAGGGCAGGGCTGGCGCTATTACTTGAATAATTTTTTTATTTTTTTTTTTTTTTACGTGGTGGTGGCGTGAACTTGATTGGTCCTGTGCAGAGCAGGGCGAGCAGGGCAGGGCTGGCGCTATTACTTCAAAATTTTTTTTTTTTTTTTTTTTTTTTACGTGGTGGTGGCGTGAACTTGATTGGTCCTGTGCAGAGCAGGGCGAGCAGGGCAGGGCTGGCGCTATTACTTCAAAAAATTTTTTTTTTTTTTTTTTTTTACGTGGTGGTGGCGTGAACTTGATTGGTCCTGTGCAGAGCAGGGCGAGCAGGGCAGGGCTGGCGCTATTACGTGAATAATTTTTTTTTTTTTTTTTTTTTTTACGTGGTGGTGGCGTGAACTTGATTGGTCCTGTGCAGAGCAGGGCGAGCAGGGCAGGGCTGGCGCTATTACTTCAAAATTTTTTTTTTTTTTTTTTTTTTTACGTGGTGGTGGCGTGAACTTGATTGGTCCTGTGCAGAGCAGGGCGAGCAGGGCAGGGCTGGCGCTATTACTTCAAAATTTTTTTATTTTTTTTTTTTTACGTGGTGGTGGCGTGAACTTGATTGGTCCTGTGCAGAGCAGGGCAGGGCTGGCGCTATTATTTCAAAAATTTTTTTTTTTTTTTTTTTTTACGTGGTGGTGGCGTGAACTTGATTGGTCCTGTGCAGAGCAGGGCAGGGCTGGCGCTATTACTTGAATATTTTTTTTTTTTTTTTTTTTTTTACGTGGTGGTGGCGTGAACTTGATTGGTCCTGTGCAGAGCAGGGCGAGCAGGGCAGGCGCTATTACTTGAATAATTTTTTTTTTTTTTTGTTTTTTTACGTGGTGGTGGCGTGAACTTGATTGGTACTGTGCAGAGCAGGGAAGGGCTGGCGCAATTACTTGAATAATTTTTTTTTTTTTTTTTTTTTTACGTGGTGGTGACGTGAACTTGATTGGTCCTGTGCAGAGCAGGGCGAGCAGGGCAGGGCTGGCGCTATTACTTCAAAAATTTTTTTTTTTTTTTTTTTTTACGTGGTGGTGGCGTGAACTTGATTGGTCCTGTGCAGAGCAGGGCAGGGCTGGCGCTATTACTTGAATAATTTTTTTTTTTTTTTTTTTTTTACGTGGTGGTGGCGTGAACTTGATTGGTCCTGTGCAGAGCAGGGCGAGCAGGGCAGGGCTGGCGCTATTACTTCAAAATTTTTTTTTTTTTTTTTTTTTTTACGTGGTGGTGGCGTGAACTTGATTGGTCCTGTGCAGAGCAGGGCGAGCAGGGCAGGGCTGGCGCTATTACTTCAAAATTTTTTTTTTTTTTTTTTTTTTTTTACGTGGTGGTGGCGTGAACTTGATTGGTCCTGTGCAGAGCAGGGCAGGGCTGGCGCTATTACTTCAAATTTTTTTTTTTTTTTTTTTTTTTTACGTGGTGGTGGCGTGAACTTGATTGGTCCTGTGCAGAGCAGGGCGAGCAGGGCAGGGCTGGCGCTATTACTTCAAAAATTTTTTTTTTTTTTTTTTTTTTTACGTGGTGGTGGCGTGAACTTGATTGGTCCTGTGCAGAGCAGGGCGAGCAGGGCAGGGCTGGCGCTATTACTTCAAAAATTATTATTATTTTTTTTTTTTTTACGTGGTGGTGGCGTGAACTTGATTGGTCCTGTGCAGAGCAGGGCGAGCAGGGCAGGGCTGGCGCTATTACTTAAAAATTTTTTTTTTTTTTTTTTTTTTTTACGTGGTGGTGGCGTGAACTTGATTGGTACTGTGCAGAGCAGGGCAGGGCTGGCGCTATTACTTCAAAAATTTTTTTTTTTTTTTTTTTTTTACGTGGTGGTGGCGTGAACTTGATTGGTCCTGTGCAGAGCAGGGCGAGCAGGGCAGGGCTGGCGCTATTACTTGAACAATTTTTTTTTTTTTTTTTTTTTTTACGTGGTGGTGGCGTGAACTTGATTGGTCCTGTGCAGAGCAGGGCGAGCAGGGCAGGGCTGGCGCTATTACTTCAAAAAAATTTTTTTTTTTTTTTTTTTTTACGTGGTGGTGGCGTGAACTTGATTGGTACTGTGCAGAGCAGGGCAGGGCTGGCGCTATTACTTGAATAATTTTTTTTTTTTTTTTTTTTTTTACGTGGTGGTGGCGTGAACTTGATTGGTCCTGTGCAGAGCAGGGCGAGCAGGGCAGGGCTGGCGCTATTACTTCAAATTTTTTTTTTTTTTTTTTTTTTTCACGTGGTGGTGGCGTGAACTTGATTGGTACTGTGCAGAGCAGGGCAGGGCTGGCGCTATTACTTGAATAATTTTTTTTTTTTTTTTTTTTTACGTGGTGGTGGCGTGAACTTGATTGGTCCTGTGCAGAGCAGGGCGAGCAGGGCAGGGCTGGCGCTATTACTTCAAAAATTTTTTTTTTTTTTTTTTTACGTGGTGGTGGCGTGAACTTGATTGGTCCTGTGCAGAGCAGGGCGAGCAGGGCAGGGCTGGCGCTATTACTTCAAAAAAAATTTTTTATTTTTTTTTTTTTTACGTGGTGGTGGCGTGAACTTGATTGGTCCTGTGCAGAGCAGGGCGAGCAGGGCAGGGCTGGCGCTATTATTTCAAAATAGCAGGGCAGGGCTTTTATTTTTTTATTTTTTTTTTTTTTACGTGGTGGTGGCGTGAACTTGATTGGTCCTGTGCAGAGCAGGGCGAGCAGGGCAGGGCCGGCGCTATTACTTCAAAATAGCAGGACAGGGCTGGCGCTATTACTTGAATAATTTTTTTTTTTTTTTTTTTTTTACGTGGTGGTGGCGTGAACTTGATTGGTCCTGTGCAGAGCAGGGCGAGCAGGGCAGGGCTGGCGCTATTACTTCAAAAATTTTTTATTTTTTTTTTTTTTACGTGGTGGTGGCGTGAACTTGATTGGTCCTGTGCAGAGCAGGGCAGGGCTGGCGCTATTACTTGAATAATTATTTTTATTTATTTTTTTTTTACGTGGTGGTGGCGTGAACTTGATTGGTCCTGTGCAGAGCAGGGCGAGCAGGGCAGGGCTGGCGCTATTACTTCAAAATAGCAGGGCAGGGCTTTTATTTTTTTATTTTTTTTTTTTTTACGTGGTGGTGGCGTGAACTTGATTGGTCCTGTGCAGAGCAGGGCAGGGCTGGCGCTATTACTTGAATAATTATTTTTATTTATTTTTTTTTTACGTGGTGGTGGCGTGAACTTGATTGGTCCTGTGCAGAGCAGGGCGAGCAGGGCAGGGCGAGCAGGGCAGGGCTGGCGCTATTACTTCAAAATTTTTTTTTTTTTTTTTTTTTTTTTACGTGGTGGTGGCGTGAACTTGATTGGTACTGTGCAGAGCAGGGCAGGGCTGGCGCTATTACTTGAATAATTTTTTTTTTTTTTTTTTTTTTACGTGGTGGTGGCGTGAACTTGATTGGTCCTGTGCAGAGCAGGGCGAGCAGGGCAGGGCTGGCGCTATTACTTCAAAAATTTTTTTTTTTTTTTTTTTTTACGTGGTGGTGGCGTGAACTTGATTGGTCCTGTGCAGAGCAGGGCGAGCAGGGCAGGGCTGGCGCTATTACTTCAAAAAAATTTTTTTATTTTTTTTTTTTTTACGTGGTGGTGGCGTGAACTTGATTGGTCCTGTGCAGAGCAGGGCGAGCAGGGCAGGGCTGGCGCTATTACTTCAAAATAGCAGGGCAGGGCTTTTATTTTTTTATTTTTTTTTTTTTTACGTGGTGGTGGCGTGAACTTGATTGGTCCTGTGCAGAGCAGGGCGAGCAGGGCAGGGCCGGCGCTATTACTTCAAAGTAGCAGGACAGGGCTGGCGCTATTACTTGAATAATTTTTATTTTTTTTTTTTTTTTACGTGGTGGTGGCGTGAACTTGATTGGTCCTGTGCAGAGCAGGGCGAGCAGGGCAGGGCTGGCGCTATTACTTCAAAATTTTTTTTTTTTTTTTTTTTTTTACGTGGTGGTGGCGTGAACTTGATTGGTCCTGTGCAGAGCAGGGCAGGGCTGGCGCTATTACTTGAATAATTATTTTTATTTTTTTTTTTTTTACGTGGTGGTGGCGTGAACTTGATTGGTCCTGTGCAGAGCAGGGCAAGCAGGGCAGGGCTGGCGCTATTACTTGAAAATTTTTTTTTTTTTTTTTTTTTTTACGTGGTGGTGGCGTGAACTTGATTGGTCCTGTGCAGAGCAGGGCGAGCAGGGCAGGGCTGGCGCTATTACTTCAAAATTTTTTTTTTTTTTTTTTTTTACGTGGTGGTGGCGTGAACTTGATTGGTCCTGTGCAGAGCAGGGCGAGCAGGGCAGGGCTGGCGCTATTACTTCAAAATTTTTTTTTTTTTTTTTTTTTTTACGTGGTGGTGGCGTGAACTTGATTGGTACTGTGCAGAGCAGGGCAGGGCTGGCGCTATTACTTGAATAATTTTTTTTTTGTTTTTTTTTTTTTACGTGGTGGTGGCGTGAACTTGATTGGTCCTGTGCAGAGCAGGGCGAGCAGGGCAGGGCTGGCGCTATTACTTCAAAATTTTTTTTTTTTTTTTTTTTTTTACGTGGTGGTGGCGTGAACTTGATTGGTACTGTGCAGAGCAGGGCAGGGCTGGCGCTATTACTTGAATAATTTTTTTTTGTTTTTTTTTTTTTTACGTGGTGGTGGCGTGAACTTGATTGGTCCTGTGCAGAGCAGGGCGAGCAGGGCAGGGCTGGCGCTATTACTTCAAAAATTTTTTTTTTTTTTTTTTTTACGTGGTGGTGGCGTGAACTTGATTGGTCCTGTGCAGAGCAGGGCGAGCAGGGCAGGGCTGGCGCTATTACTTCAAAAAAATTTTTTTATTTTTTTTTTTTTTACGTGGTGGTGGCGTGAACTTGATTGGTCCTGTGCAGAGCAGGGCGAGCAGGGCAGGGCTGGCGCTATTACTTCAAAATAGCAGGGCAGGGCTTTTATTTTTTTATTTTTTTTTTTTTTACGTGGTGGTGGCGTGAACTTGATTGGTCCTGTGCAGAGCAGGGCGAGCAGGGCAGGGCCGGCGCTATTACTTCAAAATAGCAGGACAGGGCTGGCGCTATTACTTGAATAATTTTTATTTTTATTTTTTTTTTACGTGGTGGTGGCGTGAACTTGATTGGTCCTGTGCAGAGCAGGGCGAGCAGGGCAGGGCTGGCGCTATTACTTCAAAAATTTTTTTTTTTTTTTTTTTTTTACGTGGTGGTGGCGTGAACTTGATTGGTCCTGTGCAGAGCAGGGCAGGGCTGGCGCTATTACTTGAATAATTATTTTTATTTTTTTTTTTTTTACGTGGTGGTGGCGTGAACTTGATTGGTCCTGTGCAGAGCAGGGCAAGCAGGGCAGGGCTGGCGCTATTACTTGAAATTTTTTTTTTTTTTTTTTTTTTTTACGTGGTGGTGGCGTGAACTTGATTGGTCCTGTGCAGAGCAGGGCGAGCAGGGCAGGGCTGGCGCTATTACTTCAAAATTTTTTTTTTTTTTTTTTTTACGTGGTGGTGGCGTGAACTTGATTGGTCCTGTGCAGAGCAGGGCGAGCAGGGCAGGGCTGGCGCTATTACTTCAAAATTTTTTTTTTTTTTTTTTTTTTTACGTGGTGGTGGCGTGAACTTGATTGGTACTGTGCAGAGCAGGGCAGGGCTGGCGCTATTACTTGAATAATTTTTTTTTTGTTTTTTTTTTTTTACGTGGTGGTGGCGTGAACTTGATTGGTCCTGTGCAGAGCAGGGCGAGCAGGGCAGGGCTGGCGCTATTACTTCAAAATTTTTTTTTTTTTTTTTTTTTTTACGTGGTGGTGGCGTGAACTTGATTGGTACTGTGCAGAGCAGGGCAGGGCTGGCGCTATTACTTGAATAATTTTTTTTTATTTTTTTTTTTTTTACGTGGTGGTGGCGTGAACTTGATTGGTCCTGTGCAGAGCAGGGCGAGCAGGGCAGGGCCGGCGCTATTACTTCAAAATAGCAGGACAGGGCTGGCGCTATTACTTGAATAATTTTTATTTTTTTTTTTTTTTTACGTGGTGGTGGCGTGAACTTGATTGGTCCTGTGCAGAGCAGGGCGAGCAGGGCAGGGCTGGCGCTATTACTTCAAAAATTTTTTTTTTTTTTTTTTTTTTACGTGGTGGTGGCGTGAACTTGATTGGTCCTGTGCAGAGCAGGGCAGGGCTGGCGCTATTACTTGAATAATTATTTTTATTTTTTTTTTTTTTACGTGGTGGTGGCGTGAACTTGATTGGTCCTGTGCAGAGCAGGGCAAGCAGGGCAGGGCTGGCGCTATTACTTGAAATTTTTTTTTTTTTTTTTTTTTTTTACGTGGTGGTGGCGTGAACTTGATTGGTCCTGTGCAGAGCAGGGCGAGCAGGGCAGGGCTGGCGCTATTACTTCAAAATTTTTTTTTTTTTTTTTTTTACGTGGTGGTGGCGTGAACTTGATTGGTCCTGTGCAGAGCAGGGCGAGCAGGGCAGGGCTGGCGCTATTACTTCAAAATTTTTTTTTTTTTTTTTTTTTTTACGTGGTGGTGGCGTGAACTTGATTGGTACTGTGCAGAGCAGGGCAGGGCTGGCGCTATTACTTGAATAATTTTTTTTTTGTTTTTTTTTTTTTACGTGGTGGTGGCGTGAACTTGATTGGTCCTGTGCAGAGCAGGGCGAGCAGGGCAGGGCTGGCGCTATTACTTCAAAATTTTTTTTTTTTTTTTTTTTTTTACGTGGTGGTGGCGTGAACTTGATTGGTACTGTGCAGAGCAGGGCAGGGCTGGCGCTATTACTTGAATAATTTTTTTTTGTTTTTTTTTTTTTTACGTGGTGGTGGCGTGAACTTGATTGGTCCTGTGCAGAGCAGGGCGAGCAGGGCAGGGCTGGCGCTATTACTTCAAAAATTTTTTTTTTTTTTTTTTTACGTGGTGGTGGCGTGAACTTGATTGGTCCTGTGCAGAGCAGGGCGAGCAGGGCAGGGTTGGCGCTATTACTTCAAAATTTTTTTTTTTTTTTTTTTTTTTTACGTGGTGGTGGCGTGAACTTGATTGGTCCTGTGCAGAGCAGGGCGAGCAGGGCAGGGCTGGCGCTATTACTTGAAAATTTTTTTTTTTTTTTTTTTTTTTACGTGGTGGTGGCGTGAACTTGATTGGTCCTGTGCAGAGCAGGGCGAGCAGGGCAGGGCTGGCACTATTACTTGAATAATTTTTTTTTTTTTTTTTTTTTTTACGTGGTGGTGGTGTGAACTTGATTCCTGTGCAGAGCAGGGCGAGCAGGGCAGGGCTGGCGCTATTACTTCAAAATTTTTTTTTTTTTTTTTTTTTACGTGGTGGTGGCGTGAACTTGATTGGTCCTGTGCAGAGCAGGGCGAGCAGTGCAGGGCTGGCGCTATAACTTCAAAATTTTTTTTTTTTTTTTTTTTTTTACGTGGTGGTGGCGTGAACTTGATTGGTCCTGTGCAGAGCAGGGCGAGCAGGGCAGGGCTGGCGCTATTACTTGAACAATTTTTTTTTTTTTTTTTTTTTTTACGTGGTGGTGGCGTGAACTTGATTGGTCCTGTGCAGAGCAGGGCGAGCAGGGCAGGGCTGGCGCTATTACTTGAATAATTTTTTTTTTTTTTTTTTTTTTTACGTGGTGGTGGTGTGAACTTGATTGGTCCTGTGCAGAGCAGGGCGAGCAGGGCAGGGCTGGCGCTATTACTTCAAAAATTTTTATTTTTTTTTTTTTTTTTACGTGGTGGTGGCGTGAACTTGATTGGTCCTGTGCAGAGCAGGGCGAGCAGGGCAGGGCTGGCGCTATTACTTCAAAATTTTTTTTTTTTTTTTTTTTTTTACGTGGTGGTGGCGTGAACTTGATTGGTCCTGTGCAGAGCAGGGCGAGCAGGGCAGGGCTGGCACTATTACTTGAATAATTTTTTTTTTTTTTTTTTTTTTTACGTGGTGGTGGCGTGAACTTGATTCCTGTGCAGAGCAGGGCGAGCAGGGCAGGGCTGGCGCTATTACTTCAAAAATTTTTTTTTTTTTTTTTTTTTTACGTGGTGGTGGCGTGAACTTGATTGGTCCTGTGCAGAGCAGGGCGAGCAGGGCAGGGCTGGCACTATTACTTGAATAATTTTTTTTTTTTTTTTTTTTTTTACGTGGTGGTGGTGTGAACTTGATTCCTGTGCAGAGCAGGGCGAGCAGGGCAGGGCTGGCGCTATTACTTCAAAATTTTTTTTTTTTTTTTTTTTTTACGTGGTGGTGGCGTGAACTTGATTGGTCCTGTGCAGAGCAGGGCGAGCAGTGCAGGGCTGGCGCTATAACTTCAAAATTTTTTTTTTTTTTTTTTTTTTTACGTGGTGGTGGCGTGAACTTGATTGGTCCTGTGCAGAGCAGGGCGAGCAGGGCAGGGCTGGCGCTATTACTTGAACAATTTTTTTTTTTTTTTTTTTTTTTACGTGGTGGTGGCGTGAACTTGATTGGTCCTGTGCAGAGCAGGGCGAGCAGGGCAGGGCTGGCGCTATTACTTGAATAATTTTTTTTTTTTTTTTTTTTTTTACGTGGTGGTGGCGTGAACTTGATTGGTCCTGTGCAGAGCAGGGCGAGCAGTGCAGGGCTGGCGCTATAACTTCAAAATTTTTTTTTTTTTTTTTTTTTTTACGTGGTGGTGGCGTGAACTTGATTGGTCCTGTGCAGAGCAGGGCGAGCAGGGCAGGGCTGGCGCTATTACTTGAACAATTTTTTTTTTTTTTTTTTTTTTTACGTGGTGGTGGCGTGAACTTGATTGGTCCTGTGCAGAGCAGGGCGAGCAGGGCAGGGCTGGCGCTATTACTTGAATAATTTTTTTTTTTTTTTTTTTTTTTACGTGGTGGTGGTGTGAACTTGATTGGTCCTGTGCAGAGCAGGGCGAGCAGGGCAGGGCTGGCGCTATTACTTCAAAATTTTTTTTTTTTTTTTTTTTTTTACGTGGTGGTGGCGTGAACTTGATTGGTACTGTGCAGAGCAGGGCAGGGCTGGCGCTATTACTTGAATAATTTTTTTTTGTTTTTTTTTTTTTTACGTGGTGGTGGCGTGAACTTGATTGGTCCTGTGCAGAGCAGGGCGAGCAGGGCAGGGCTGGCGCTATTACTTCAAAATTTTTTTTTTTTTTTTTTTTTTTACGTGGTGGTGGCGTGAACTTGATTGGTACTGTGCAGAGCAGGGCAGGGCTGGCGCTATTACTTGAATAATTTTTTTTTGTTTTTTTTTTTTTTACGTGGTGGTGGCGTGAACTTGATTGGTCCTGTGCAGAGCAGGGCGAGCAGGGCAGGGTTGGCGCTATTACTTCAAAATTTTTTTTTTTTTTTTTTTTTTTTACGTGGTGGTGGCGTGAACTTGATTGGTCCTGTGCAGAGCAGGGCGAGCAGGGCAGGGCTGGCGCTATTACTTGAAAATTTTTTTTTTTTTTTTTTTTTTTACGTGGTGGTGGCGTGAACTTGATTGGTCCTGTGCAGAGCAGGGCGAGCAGGGCAGGGCTGGCACTATTACTTGAATAATTTTTTTTTTTTTTTTTTTTTTTACGTGGTGGTGGTGTGAACTTGATTCCTGTGCAGAGCAGGGCGAGCAGGGCAGGGCTGGCGCTATTCAAAATTTTTTTTTTTTTTTTTTTTACGTGGTGGTGGCGTGAACTTGATTGGTCCTGTGCAGAGCAGGGCGAGCAGTGCAGGGCTGGCGCTATAACTTCAAAATTTTTTTTTTTTTTTTTTTTTTTACGTGGTGGTGGCGTGAACTTGATTGGTCCTGTGCAGAGCAGGGCGAGCAGGGCAGGGCTGGCGCTATTACTTGAACAATTTTTTTTTTTTTTTTTTTTTTTACGTGGTGGTGGCGTGAACTTGATTGGTCCTGTGCAGAGCAGGGCGAGCAGGGCAGGGCTGGCGCTATTACTTGAATAATTTTTTTTTTTTTTTTTTTTTTTACGTGGTGGTGGTGTGAACTTGATTGGTCCTGTGCAGAGCAGGGCGAGCAGGGCAGGGCTGGCGCTATTACTTCAAAAATTTTTATTTTTTTTTTTTTTTTTACGTGGTGGTGGCGTGAACTTGATTGGTCCTGTGCAGAGCAGGGCGAGCAGGGCAGGGCTGGCGCTATTACTTCAAAATTTTTTTTTTTTTTTTTTTTTTTACGTGGTGGTGGCGTGAACTTGATTGGTCCTGTGCAGAGCAGGGCGAGCAGGGCAGGGCTGGCACTATTACTTGAATAATTTTTTTTTTTTTTTTTTTTTTTACGTGGTGGTGGCGTGAACTTGATTCCTGTGCAGAGCAGGGCGAGCAGGGCAGGGCTGGCGCTATTACTTCAAAAATTTTTTTTTTTTTTTTTTTTTTACGTGGTGGTGGCGTGAACTTGATTGGTCCTGTGCAGAGCAGGGCAGGGCTGGCACTATTACTTGAATAATTTTTTTTTTTTTTTTTTTTTTTACGTGGTGGTGGTGTGAACTTGATTCCTGTGCAGAGCAGGGCGAGCAGGGCAGGGCTGGCGCTATTACTTCAAAAATTTTTTTTTTTTTTTTTTTTTACGTGGTGGTGGCGTGAACTTGATTGGTCCTGTGCAGAGCAGGGCGAGCAGTGCAGGGCTGGCGCTATAACTTCAAAATTTTTTTTTTTTTTTTTTTTTTTACGTGGTGGTGGCGTGAACTTGATTGGTCCTGTGCAGAGCAGGGCGAGCAGGGCAGGGCTGGCGCTATTACTTGAACAATTTTTTTTTTTTTTTTTTTTTTTACGTGGTGGTGGCGTGAACTTGATTGGTCCTGTGCAGAGCAGGGCGAGCAGGGCAGGGCTGGCGCTATTACTTTAATAATTTTTTTTTTTTTTTTTTTTTTTACGTGGTGGTGGTGTGAACTTGATTGGTCCTGTGCAGAGCAGGGCGAGCAGGGCAGGGCTGGCGCTATTACTTCAAAAATTTTTTTTTTTTTTTTTTTTTTACGTGGTGGTGGCGTGAACTTGATTGGTCCTGTGCAGAGCAGGGCGAGCAGGGCAGGGCTGGCACTATTGCTTGAATAATTTTTTTTTTTTTTTTTTTTTTTATGTGGTGGTGGCGTGAACTTGATTCCTGTGCAGAGCAGGGCGAGCAGGGCAGGGCTGGCGCTATTACTTCAAAAATTTTTTTTTTTTTTTTTTTTTTACGTGGTGGTGGCGTGAACTTGATTGGTCCTGTGCAGAGCAGGGCGAGCAGGGCAGGGCTGGCGCTATTACTTCAAAATTTTTTTTTTTTTTTTTTTTTTTTACGTGGTGGTGGCGTGAACTTGATTGGTCCTGTGCAGAGCAGGGCGAGCAGGGCAGGGCTGGCGCTATTACTTCAAAATTTTTTTTTTTTTTTTTTTTTTTTACGTGGTGGTGGCGTGAACTTGATTGGTCCTGTGCAGAGCAGGGCAGGGCTGGCGCTATTACTTGAATAATTTTTTTTTTTTTTTTTTTTTTTACGTGGTGGTGGCGTGAACTTGATTGGTCCTGTGCAGAGCAGGGCGAGCAGGGCAGGGCTGGCGCTATTACTTCAAAAATTTTTTTTGTTTTTTTTTTTTTACGTGGTGGTGGCGTGAACTTGATTGGTCCTGTGCAGAGCAGGGCGAGCAGGGCAGGGCTGGCGCTATTACTTCAAATTTTTTTTTTTTTTTTTTTTTTTTACGTGGTGGTGGCGTGAACTTGATTGGTCCTGTGCAGAGCAGGGCGAGCAGGGCAGGGCTGGCGCTATTACTTCAAAATTTTTTTTTTTTTTTTTTTTTTTTTACGTGGTGGTGGCGTGAACTTGATAGGTACTGTGCAGAGCAGGGCAGGGCTGGCGCTATTACTTGAATAATTTTTTTTTTTTTTTTTTTTTTTACGTGGTGGTGGCGTGAACTTGATTGGTCCTGTGCAGAGCAGGGCGAGCAGGGCAGGGCTGGCGCTATTACTTCAAAAATATATATATTTTTTTTTTTTTTACGTGGTGGTGGCGTGAACTTGATTGGTACTGTGCAGAGCAGGGCAGGGCTGGCGCTATTACTTGAATAATTTTTTTTTTTTTTTTTTTTTTACGTGGTGGTGGCGTGAACTTGATTGGTCCTGTGCAGAGCAGGGCGAGCAGGGCAGGGCTGGCGCTATTACTTCAAAAAATTTTTTTTTTTTTTTTTTTTACGTGGTGGTGGCGTGAACTTGATTGGTCCTGTGCAGAGCAGGGCGAGCAGGGCAGGGCTGGCGCTATTACTTGAATAATTTTTTTTTTTTTTTTTTTTTTACGTGGTGGTGGCGTGAACTTGATTGGTCCTGTGCAGAGCAGGGCGAGCAGGGCAGGGCTGGCGCTATTACTTCAAAAATATATATATTTTTTTTTTTTTTACGTGGTGGTGGCGTGAACTTGATTGGTACTGTGCAGAGCAGGGCAGGGCTGGCGCTATTACTTGAATATTTTTTTTTTTTTTTTTTTTTTTACGTGGTGGTGGCGTGAACTTGATTGGTCCTGTGCAGAGCAGGGCGAGCAGGGCAGGGCTGGCGCTATTACTTCAAAAATTTTTTTTTTTTTTTTTTTTTTACGTGGTGGTGGCGTGAACTTGATTGGTCCTGTGCAGAGCAGGGCGAGCAGGGCAGGGCTGGCGCTATTACTTCAAAAATTTTTTTTTTTTTTTTTTTTTTTACGTGGTGGTGGCGTGAACTTGATTGGTCCTGTGCAGAGCAGGGCGAGCAGGGCAGGGCTGGCGCTATTACTTGAATAATTTTTTTTTTTTTTTTTTTTTTTACGTGGTGGTGGCGTGAACTTGATTGGTCCTGTGCAGAGCAGGGCGAGCAGGGCAGGGCTGGCGCTATTACTTCAAAAAATTTTTTTTTTTTTTTTTTTTTACGTGGTGGTGGCGTGAACTTGATTGGTCCTGTGCAGAGCAGGGCGAGCAGGGCAGGGCTGGCGCTATTACTTGAATAATTTTTTTTTTTTTTTTTTTTTTTACGTGGTGGTGGCGTGAACTTGATTGGTCCTGTGCAGAGCAGGGCGAGCAGGGCAGGGCTGGCGCTATTACTTCAAAAATATATATATTTTTTTTTTTTTTACGTGGTGGTGGCGTGAACTTGATTGGTACTGTGCAGAGCAGGGCAGGGCTGGCGCTATTACTTGAATAATTTTTTTTTTTTTTTTTTTTTACGTGGTGGTGGCGTGAACTTGATTGGTCCTGTGCAGAGCAGGGCGAGCAGGGCAGGGCTGGCGCTATTACTTCAAAAATTTTTTTTTTTTTTTTTTTTTTACGTGGTGGTGGCGTGAACTTGATTGGTCCTGTGCAGAGCAGGGCGAGCAGGGCAGGGCTGGCGCTATTACTTCAAAAATTTTTTTTTTTTTTTTTTTTTTTACGTGGTGGTGGCGTGAACTTGATTGGTCCTGTGCAGAGCAGGGCGAGCAGGGCAGGGCTGGCGCTATTCTTGAATAATTTTTTTTTTTTTTTTTTTTTTTACGTGGTGGTGGCGTGAACTTGATTGGTCCTGTGCAGAAGCATGGCGAGCAGGGCACGGCTGGCGCTATTACTTCAAAAATTTTTTTTTTTTTTTTTTTTTACGTGGTGGTGGCGTGAACTTGATTGGTACTGTGCAGAGCAGGGCAGGGCTGGCGCTATTACTTGAATAATTTTTTTTTTTTTTTTTTTTTTACGTGGTGGTGGCGTGAACTTGATTGGTCCTGTGCAGAGCAGGGCGAGCAGGGCAGGGCTGGCGCTATTACTTCAAAAATTTTTTTTTTTTTTTTTTTTTTTACGTGGTGGTGGCGTGAACTTGATTGGTCCTGTGCAGGCAGGGCGAGCAGGGCAGGGCTGGCGCTATTACTTGAATAATTTTTTTTTTTTTTTTTTTTTTTTTACGTGGTGGTGGCGTGAACTTGATTGGTCCTGTGCAGAAGCAGGGCGAGCAGGGCAGGGCTGGCGCTATTACTTGAATAATTATTATTTATTTTTTTTTTTTTACGTGGTGGTGGCGTGAACTTGATTGGTCCTGTGCAGAGCAGGGCGAGCAGGGCAGGGCTGGCGCTATTACTTCAAAAATTTTTTTTTTTTTTTTTTTTTTTACGTGGTGGTGGCGTGAACTTGATTGGTACTGTGCAGAGCAGGGCAGGGCTGGCGCTATTACTTGAATAATTTTTTTTTTTTTTTTTTTTACGTGGTGGTGGCGTGAACTTGATTGGTCCTGTGCAGAGCAGGGCGAGCAGGGCAGGGCTGGCGCTATTACTTCAAAAATTTTTTTTTTTTTTTTTTTTTTTACGTGGTGGTGGCGTGAACTTGATTGGTCCTGTGCAGAGCAGGGCAGGGCTGGCGCTATTACTTGAATAATTTTTTTTTTTTTTTTTTTTTTACGTGGTGGTGGCGTGAACTTGATTGGTCCTGTGCAGAGCAGGGCGAGCAGGGCAGGGCTGGCGCTATTACTTCAAAATTTTTTTTTTTTTTTTTTTTTTTACGTGGTGGTGGCGTGAACTTGATTGGTCCTGGCAGAGCAGGGCGAGCAGGGCAGGGCTGGCGCTATTACTTCAAAAATTTTTTTTTTTTTTTTTTTTTTACGTGGTGGTGGCGTGAACTTGATTGGTCCTGTGCAGAGCAGGGCGAGCAGGGCAGGGCTGGCGCTATTACTTCAAAAATTTTTTTTTTTTTTTTTTTTTTACGTGGTGGTGGCGTGAACTTGATTGGTCCTGTGCAGAGCAGTGCGAGCAGGGCAGGGCTGGCGCTATTACTTCAAAAATTTTTTTTTTTTTTTTTTTTTTACGTGGTGGTGGCGTGAACTTGATTGGTCCTGTGCAGAGCAGGGCGAGCAGGGCAGGGCTGGCGCTATTACTTCAAAAATTTTTTTTTTTTTTTTTTTTTTACGTGGTGGTGGCGTGAACTTGATTGGTCCTGTGCAGAGCAGGGCGAGCAGGGCAGGGCTGGCGCTATTACTTCAAAATTTTTTTTTTTTTTTTTTTTTTTACGTGGTGGTGGCGTGAACTTGATTGGTCCTGTGCAGAGCAGGGCGAGCAGGGCAGGGCTGGCGCTATTACTTCAAAATTTTTTTTTTTTTTTTTTTTACGTGGTGGTGGCGTGAACTTGATTGGTCCTGTGCAGAGCAGGGCAGGGCTGGCGCTATTATTTCAAAAATTTTTTTTTTTTTTTTTTTTTTACGTGGTGGTGGCGTGAACTTGATTGGTCCTGTGCAGAGCAGGGCAGGGCTGGCGCTATTACTTGAATAATTTTTTTTTTTTTTTTTTTTTTTACGTGGTGGTGGCGTGAACTTGATTGGTCCTGTGCAGAGCAGGGCGAGCAGGGCAGGGCTGGCGCTATTACTTCAAAATTTTTTTTTTTTTTTTTTTTTTTTACGTGGTGGTGGCGTGAACTTGATTGGTCCTGGCAGAGCAGGGCGAGCAGGGCAGGGCTGGCGCTATTACTTCAAAAATTTTTTTTTTTTTTTTTTTTTTTACGTGGTGGTGGCGTGAACTTGATTGGTACTGTGCAGAGCAGGGCGAGCAGGGCAGGGCTGGCGCTATTACTTGAATAATTTTTTTTTTTTTTTTTTTTTTACGTGGTGGTGGCGTGAACTTGATTGGTCCTGTGCAGAGCAGGGCGAACAGGGCAGGGCTGGCGCTATTACTTCAAAATTTTTTTTTTTTTTTTTTTTTTTACGTGGTGGTGGCGTGAACTTGATTGGTCCTGTGCAGAGCAGGGCGAGCAGGGCAGGGCTGGCGCTATTACTTCAAAAATTTTTTTTTTTTTTTTTTTTTTACGTGGTGGTGGCGTGAACTTGATTGGTCCTGTGCAGAGCAGGGCAGGGCTGGCGCTATTACTTGAATAATTTTTTTTTTTTTTTTTTTTTTACGTGGTGGTGGCGTGAACTTGATTGGTCCTGTGCAGAGCAGGGCGAGCAGGGCAGGGCTGGCGCTATTACTTCAAAAATTTTTTTTTTTTTTTTTTTTTTACGTGGTGGTGGCGTGAACTTGATTGGTACTGTGCAGAGCAGGGCAGGGCTGGCGCTATTACTTCAAAATTTTTTTTTTTTTTTTTTTTTTTTTACGTGGTGGTGGCGTGAACTTGATTGGTCCTGTGCAGAGCAGGGCGAGCAGGGCAGGGCTGGCGCTATTACTTCAAATTTTTTTTTTTTTTTTTTTTTTTACGTGGTGGTGGCGTGAACTTGATTGGTCCTGTGCAGAGCAGGGCAGGGCTGGCGCTATTATTTCAAAAATTTTTTTTTTTTTTTTTTTTTTACGTGGTGGTGGCGTGAACTTGATTGGTCCTGTGCAGAGCAGGGCAGGGCTGGCGCTATTACTTGAATAATTTTTTTTTTTTTTTTTTTTTTTACGTGGTGGTGGCGTGAACTTGATTGGTCCTGTGCAGAGCAGGGCGAGCAGGGCAGGGCTGGCGCTATTACTTGAATAATTTTTTTTTTTTTTTTTTTTTTACGTGGTGGTGGCGTGAACTTGATTGGTCCTGTGCAGAGCAGGGCGAACAGGGCAGGGCTGGCGCTATTACTTCAAAATTTTTTTTTTTTTTTTTTTTTTTACGTGGTGGTGGCGTGAACTTGATTGGTCCTGTGCAGAGCAGGGCGAGCAGGGCAGGGCTGGCGCTATTACTTCAAAAATTTTTTTTTTTTTTTTTTTTTTACGTGGTGGTGGCGTGAACTTGATTGGTCCTGTGCAGAGCAGGGCGAGCAGGGCAGGGCTGGCGCTATTACTTCAAAAATTTTTTTTTTTTTTTTTTTACGTGGTGGTGGCGTGAACTTGATTGGTCCTGTGCAGAGCAGGGCAGGGCTGGCGCTATTACTTGAATAATTTTTTTTTTTTTTTTTTTTTTACGTGGTGGTGGCGTGAACTTGATTGGTCCTGTGCAGAGCAGGGCGAGCAGGGCAGGGCTGGCGCTATTACTTCAAAAATTTTTTTTTTTTTTTTTTTTTTTACGTGGTGGTGGCGTGAACTTGATTGGTCCTGTGCAGAGCAGGGCGAGCAGGGCAGGGCTGGCGCTATTACTTCAAAATTTTTTTTTTTTTTTTTTTTTTTACGTGGTGGTGGCGTGAACTTGATTGGTCCTGTGCAGAGCAGGGCAGGGCTGGCGCTATTACTTGAATAATTTTTTTTTTTTTTTTTTTTTTTACGTGGTGGTGGCGTGAACTTGATTGGTCCTGTGCAGAGCAGGGCGAGCAGGGCAGGGCTGGCGCTATTACTTGAATAATTTTTTTTTTTTTTTTTTTTTTACGTGGTGGTGGCGTGAACTTGATTGGTACTGTGCAGAGCAGGGCAGGGCTGGCGCAATTACTTGAATAATTTTTTTTTTTTTTTTTTTTTACGTGGTGGTGGCGTGAACTTGATTGGTCCTGTGCAGAGCAGGGCAGGGCTGGCGCTATTACTTCAAAATTTTTTTTTTTTTTTTTTTTTTTACGTGGTGGTGGCGTGAACTTGATTGGTCCTGTGCAGAGCAGGGCAGGGCTGGCGCTATTACTTGAATAATTTTTTTTTTTTTTTTTTTTTTACGTGGTGGTGGCGTGAACTTGATTGGTCCTGTGCAGAGCAGGGCGAGCAGGGCAGGGCTGGCGCTATTACTTCAAAATTTTTTTTTTTTTTTTTTTTACGTGGTGGTGGCGTGAACTTGATTGGTCCTGTGCAGAGCAGGGCGAGCAGGGCAGGGCTGGCGCTATTACTTCAAAAATTTTTTTTTTTTTTTTTTTTTACGTGGTGGTGGCGTGAACTTGATTGGTCCTGTGCAGAGCAGGGCAGGGCTGGCGCTATTATTTCAAAAATTTTTTTTTTTTTTTTTTTTTTACGTGGTGGTGGCGTGAACTTGATTGGTCCTGTGCAGAGCAGGGCAGGGCTGGCGCTATTACTTGAATAATTTTTTTTTTTTTTTTTTTTTTTACGTGGTGGTGGCGTGAACTTGATTGGTCCTGTGCAGAGCAGGGCGAGCAGGGCAGGGCTGGCGCTATTACTTGAATAATTTTTTTTTTTTTTTTTTTTTACGTGGTGGTGGCGTGAACTTGATTGGTACTGTGCAGAGCAGGGCAGGGCTGGCGCAATTACTTGAATAATTTTTTTTTTTTTTTTTTTTTACGTGGTGGTGGCGTGAACTTGATTGGTCCTGTGCAGAGCAGGGCAGGGCTGGCGCTATTACTTCAAAATTTTTTTTTTTTTTTTTTTTTTTTACGTGGTGGTGGCGTGAACTTGATTGGTCCTGTGCAGAGCAGGGCAGGGCTGGCGCTATTACTTGAATAATTTTTTTTTTTTTTTTTTTTTTACGTGGTGGTGGCGTGAACTTGATTGGTCCTGTGCAGAGCAGGGCGAGCAGGGCAGGGCTGGCGCTATTACTTCAAAATTTTTTTTTTTTTTTTTTTTACGTGGTGGTGGCGTGAACTTGATTGGTCCTGTGCAGAGCAGGGCAGGGCTGGCGCTATTACTTGAATAGTTTTTTTTTTTTTTTTTTTTTTTACGTGGTGGTGGCGTGAACTTGATTGGTCCTGTGCAGAGCAGGGCGAGCAGGGCAGGGCTGGCGCTATTACTTCAAAATTTTTTTTTTTTTTTTTTTTTTTTACGTGGTGGTGGCGTGAACTTGATTGGTCCTGTGCAGAGCAGGGCAGGGCTGGCGCTATTACTTGAATAATTTTTTTTTTTTTTTTTTTTTTTACGTGGTGGTGGCGTGAACTTGATTGGTCCTGTGCAGAGCAGGGCAGGGCTGGCGCTATTACTTGAATAATTTTTTTTTTTTTTTTTTTTTTACGTGGTGGTGGCGTGAACTTGATTGGTCCTGTGCAGAGCAGGGCGAGCAGGGCAGGGCTGGCGCTATTACTTCAAAAATTTTTTTTTTTTTTTTTTTTTTACGTGGTGGTGGCGTGAACTTGATTGGTCCTGTGCGAGCAGGGCGAGCAGGGCAGGGCTGGCGCTATTACTTGAACAATTTTTTTTTTTTTTTTTTTTTTTACGTGGTGGTGGCGTGAACTTGATTGGTCCTGTGCAGAGCAGGGCAGGGCTGGCGCTATTACTTGAATAATTTTTTTTTTTTTTTTTTTTTTTTACGTGGTGGTGGCGTGAACTTGATTGGTCCTGTGCAGAGCAGGGCGAGCAGGGCAGGGCTGGCGCTATTACTTCAAATTTTTTTTTTTTTTTTTTTTTTTTACGTGGTGGTGGCGTGAACTTGATTGGTCCTGTGCAGAGCAGGGCGAGCAGGGCAGGGCTGGCGCTATTACTTCAAAATTTTTTTTATTTATTTTTTTTTTTACGTGGTGGTGGCGTGAACTTGATTGGTCCTGTGCAGAGCAGGGCAGGGCTGGCGCTATTACTTGAATAATTTTTTTTTTTTTTTTTTTTTTTACGTGGTGGTGGCGTGAACTTGATTGGTCCTGTGCAGAGCAGGGCAGGGCTGGCGCTATTACTTGAATAATTTTTTTTTTTTTTTTTTTTTTACGTGGTGGTGGCGTGAACTTGATTGGTCCTGTGCAGAGCAGGGCGAGCAGGGCAGGGCTGGCGCTATTACTTCAAAAATTTTTTTTTTTTTTTTTTTTTTACGTGGTGGTGGCGTGAACTTGATTGGTCCTGTGCAGAGCAGGGCGAGCAGGGCAGGGCTGGCGCTATTACTTGAACAATTTTTTTTTTTTTTTTTTTTTTACGTGGTGGTGGCGTGAACTTGATTGGTCCTGTGCAGAGCAGGGCAGGGCTGGCGCTATTACTTGAATAATTTTTTTTTTTTTTTTTTTTTTTTACGTGGTGGTGGCGTGAACTTGATTGGTCCTGTGCAGAGCAGGGCGAGCAGGGCAGGGCTGGCGCTATTACTTCAAATTTTTTTTTTTTTTTTTTTTTTTACGTGGTGGTGGCGTGAACTTGATTGGTCCTGTGCAGAGCAGGGCAAGCAGGGCAGGGCTGGCGCTATTACTTCAAAATTTTTTTTATTTATTTTTTTTTTTACGTGGTGGTGGCGTGAACTTGATTGGTCCTGTGCAGAGCAGGGCAGGGCTGGCGCTATTACTTGAATAATTTTTTTTTTTTTTTTTTTTTTTACGTGGTGGTGGCGTGAACTTGATTGGTCCTGTGCAGAGCAGGGCAGGGCTGGCGCTATTACTTGAATAATTTTTTTTTTTTTTTTTTTTTTACGTGGTGGTGGCGTGAACTTGATTGGTCCTGTGCAGAGCAGGGCGAGCAGGGCAGGGCTGGCGCTATTACTTCAA
Organism: Acipenser ruthenus; assembly: GCF_902713425.1. Taxonomy (NCBI): domain Eukaryota; kingdom Metazoa; phylum Chordata; class Actinopteri; order Acipenseriformes; family Acipenseridae; genus Acipenser; species Acipenser ruthenus. Next base: position 133,297 of record NC_081225.1, on the reverse strand, counting down.
AAATTTTTTTTTTTTTTTTTTACGTGGTGGTGGCGTGAACTTGATTGGTCCTGTGCAGAGCAGGGCAGGGCTGGCGCTATTACTTGAATAATTTTTTTTTTTTTTTTTTTTTTTACGTGGTGGTGGCGTGAACTTGATTGGTCCTGTGCAGAGCAGGGCGAGCAGGGCAGGGCTGGCGCTATTACTTCAAAATTTTTTTTTTTTTTTTTTTTTTTTACGTGGTGGTGGCGTGAACTTGATTGGTCCTGTGCAGAGCAGGGCAGGGCTGGCGCTATTACTTGAATAATTTTTTTTTTTTTTTTTTTTTTTACGTGGTGGTGGCGTGAACTTGATTGGTCCTGTGCAGAGCAGGGCGAGCAGGGCAGGGCTGGCGCTATTACTTCAAAATTTTTTTTTTTTTTTTTTTTTTTTTTTTACGTGGTGGTGGCGTGAACTTGATTGGTCCTGTGCAGAGCAGGGCAGGGCTGGCGCTATTACTTGAATAATTTTTTTTTTTTTTTTTTTTTTTACGTGGTGGTGGCGTGAACTTGATTGGTCCTGTGCAGAGCAGGGCGAGCAGGGCAGGGCTGGCGCTATTACTTCAAAATTTTTTTTTTTTTTTTTTTTTTTTTTTACGTGGTGGTGGCGTGAACTTGATTGGTCCTGTGCAGAGCAGGGCAGGGCTGGCGCTATTACTTGAATAATTTTTTTTTTTTTTTTTTTTTTTTACGTGGTGGTGGCGTGAACTTGATTGGTCCTGTGCAGAGCAGGGCGAGCAGGGCAGGGCTGGCGCTATTACTTCAAATTTTTTTTTTTTTTTTTTTTTTACGTGGTGGTGGCGTGAACTTGATTGGTCCTGTGCAGAGCAGGGCGAGCAGGGCAGGGCTGGCGCTATTACTTCAAAAATTTTTTTATTTATTTTTTTTTTTACGTGGTGGTGGCGTGAACTTGATTGGTCCTGTGCAGAGCAGGGCAGGGCTGGCGCTATTACTTGAATAATTTTTTTTTTTTTTTTTTTTTTTACGTGGTGGTGGCGTGAACTTGATTGGTCCTGTGCAGAGCAGGGCAGGGCTGGCGCTATTACTTGAATAATTTTTTTTTTTTTTTTTTTTTTTTACGTGGTGGTGGCGTGAACTTGATTGGTCCTGTGCAGAGCAGGGCGAGCAGGGCAGGGCTGGCGCTATTACTTCAAAATTTTTTTTTTTTTTTTTTTTTTTACGTGGTGGTGGCGTGAACTTGATTGGTCCTGTGCAGAGCAGGGCGAGCAGGGCAGGGCTGGCGCTATTACTTGAATAATTTTTTTTTTTTTTTTTTTTTTACGTGGTGGTGGCGTGAACTTGATTGGTCCTGTGCAGAGCAGGGCGAGCAGGGCAGGGCTGGCGCTATTACTTCAAAAATTTTTTTTTTTTTTTTTTTACGTGGTGGTGGCGTGAACTTGATTGGTCCTGTGCAGAGCAGGGCAGGGCTGGCGCTATTACTTGAATAATTTTTTTTTTTTTTTTTTTTTTTACGTGGTGGTGGCGTGAACTTGATTGGTCCTGTGCAGAGCAGGGCGAGCAGGGCAGGGCTGGCGCTATTACTTCAAAATTTTTTTTTTTTTTTTTTTTTTTTACGTGGTGGTGGCGTGAACTTGATTGGTCCTGTGCAGAGCAGGGCAGGGCTGGCGCTATTACTTGAATAATTTTTTTTTTTTTTTTTTTTTTTACGTGGTGGTGGCGTGAACTTGATTGGTCCTGTGCAGAGCAGGGCGAGCAGGGCAGGGCTGGCGCTATTACTTCAAAATTTTTTTTTTTTTTTTTTTTTTTTTTTTACGTGGTGGTGGCGTGAACTTGATTGGTCCTGTGCAGAGCAGGGCAGGGCTGGCGCTATTACTTGAATAATTTTTTTTTTTTTTTTTTTTTTTACGTGGTGGTGGCGTGAACTTGATTGGTCCTGTGCAGAGCAGGGCGAGCAGGGCAGGGCTGGCGCTATTACTTCAAAATTTTTTTTTTTTTTTTTTTTTTTTTTTTACGTGGTGGTGGCGTGAACTTGATTGGTCCTGTGCAGAGCAGGGCGAGCAGGGCAGGGCTGGCGCTATTACTTCAAAAATTTTTTTTTTTTTTTTTTTTTACGTGGTGGTGGCGTGAACTTGATTGGTCCTGTGCAGAGCAGGGCAGGGCTGGCGCTATTACTTGAATAATTTTTTTTTTTTTTTTTTTTTTACGTGGTGGTGGCGTGAACTTGATTGGTCCTGTGCAGAGCAGGGCGAGCAGGGCAGGGCTGGCGCTATTACTTCAAAAAATTTTTTTTTTTTTTTTTTTTTACGTGGTGGTGGCGTGAACTTGATTGGTCCTGTGCAGAGCAGGGCGAGCAGGGCAGGGCTGGCGCTATTACTTGAACAATTTTTTTTTTTTTTTTTTTTTTTACGTGGTGGTGGCGTGAACTTGATTGGTCCTGTGCAGAGCAGGGCAGGGCTGGCGCTATTACTTGAATAATTTTTTTTTTTTTTTTTTTTTTTTACGTGGTGGTGGCGTGAACTTGATTGGTCCTGTGCAGAGCAGGGCGAGCAGGGCAGGGCTGGCGCTATTACTTCAAAATTTTTTTTATTTATTTTTTTTTTTACGTGGTGGTGGCGTGAACTTGATTGGTCCTGTGCAGAGCAGGGCAGGGCTGGCGCTATTACTTGAATAATTTTTTTTTTTTTTTTTTTTTTTACGTGGTGGTGGCGTGAACTTGATTGGTCCTGTGCAGAGCAGGGCGAGCAGGGCAGGGCTGGCGCTATTACTTCAAAAATTTTTTTTTTTTTTTTTTTTTTACGTGGTGGTGGCGTGAACTTGATTGGTCCTGTGCAGAGCAGGGCGAGCAGGGCAGGGCTGGCGCTATTACTTCAAAAATTTTTTTTTTTTTTTTTTTTTTACGTGGTGGTGGCGTGAACTTGATTGGTCCTGTGCAGAGCAGGGCGAGCAGGGCAGGGCTGGCGCTATTACTTCAAATTTTTTTTTTTTTTTTTTTTTTTACGTGGTGGTGGCGTGAACTTGATTGGTCCTGTGCAGAGCAGGGCAGGGCTGGCGCTGTTATTTCAAAATTTTTTTTTTTTTTTTTTTTTTTTACGTGGTGGTGGCGTGAACTTGATTGGTCCTGTGCAGAGCAGGGCAGGGCTGGCGCTATTACTTGAATATTTTTTTTTTTTTTTTTTTTTTTTACGTGGTGGTGGCGTGAACTTGATTGGTCCTGTGCAGAGCAGGGCGAGCAGGGCAGGGCTGGCGCTATTACTTGAATAATTTTTTTTTTTTTTTTTTTTTTAACGTGGTGGTGGCGTGAACTTGATTGGTACTGTGCAGAGCAGGGCAGGGCTGGCGCAATTACTTGAATAATTTTTTTTTTTTTTTTTTTTACGTGGTGGTGGCGTGAACTTGATTGGTCCTGTGCAGAGCAGGGCGAGCAGGGCAGGGCTGGCGCTATTACTTCAAAAATTTTTTTTTTTTTTTTTTTTTTTACGTGGTGGTGGCGTGAACTTGATTGGTCCTGTGCAGAGCAGGGCAGGGCTGGCGCTATTACTTGAATAATTTTTTTTTTTTTTTTTTTTTTTACGTGGTGGTGGCGTGAACTTGATTGGTCCTGTGCAGAGCAGGGCGAGCAGGGCAGGGCTGGCGCTATTACTTCAAAATTTTTTTTTTTTTTTTTTTTTTTTTTTACGTGGTGGTGGCGTGAACTTGATTGGTCCTGTGCAGAGCAGGGCAGGGCTGTCTATTACTTGAATAATTTTTTTTTATTTTTTTTTTTTTACGTGGTGGGAGCGTGAACTTGATTGGTCCTGTGCAGAGCAGGGCGAGCAGGGCAGGGCTGGCGCTATTACTTCAAAATTTTTTTTTTTTTTTTTTACGCGGTGGTGGCGTGAACTTGATTGGTCCTGTGCAGAGCAGGGCAGGGCTGGCGCTATTACTTGAATAATTTTTTTTTTTTTTTTTTTTTTACGTGGTGGTGGCGTGAACTTGATTGGTCCTGTGCAGAGCAGGGCGAGCAGGGCAGGGCTGGCGCTATTACTTCAAAAATTTTTTTTTTTTTTTTTTTTTTTACGTGGTGGTGGCGTGAACTTGATTGGTCCTGTGCAGAGCAGGGCGAGCAGGGCAGGGCTGGCGCTATTACTTGAATAATTTTTTTTTTTTTTTTTTTTTTACGTGGTGGTGGCGTGAACTTGATTGGTCCTGTGCAGAGCAGGGCGAGCAGGGCAGGGCTGGCGCTATTACTTCAAAATTTTTTTTTTTTTTTTTTTTTTTTACGTGGTGGTGGCGTGAACTTGATTGGTCCTGTGCAGAGCAGGGCGAGCAGGGCAGGGCTGGCGCTATTACTTCAAAATTTTTTTTTTTTTTTTTTTTTTTTACGTGGTGGTGGCGTGAACTTGATTGGTCCTGTGCAGAGCAGGGCAGGGCTGGCGCTATTACTTGAATAATTATTATTTTTTTTTTTTTTTTACGTGGTGGTGGCGTGAACTTGATTGGTCCTGTGCAGAGCAGGGCGAGCAGGGCTGGCGCTATTACTTCAAAATTTTTTTTTTTTTTTTTTTTTTTTACGTGGTGGTGGCGTGAACTTGATTGGTACTGTGCAGAGCAGGGCAGGGCTGGCGCTATTACTTGAATAATTTTTTTTTTTTTTTTTTTTTTTACGTGGTGGTGGCGTGAACTTGATTGGTCCTGTGCAGAGCAGGGCGAGCAGGGCAGGGCTGGCGCTATTACTTCAAAAATTTTTTTTTTTTTTTTTTTTTTACGTGGTGGTGGCGTGAACTTGATTGGTCCTGTGCAGAGCAGGGCGAGCAGGGCAGGGCTGGCGCTATTACTTCAAATTTTTTTTTTTTTTTTTTTTTTTACGTGGTGGTGGCGTGAACTTGATTGGTCCTGTGCAGAGCAGGGCGAGCAGGGCAGGGCTGGCGCTATTACTTCAAAAATTTTTTTTTTTTTTTTTTTTTTACGTGGTGGTGGCGTGAACTTGATTGGTCCTGTGCAGAGCAGGGCGAGCAGGGCAGGGCTGGCGCTATTACTTCAAATTTTTTTTTTTTTTTTTTTTTTTACGTGGTGGTGGCGTGAACTTGATTGGTCCTGTGCAGAGCAGGGCGAGCAGGGCAGGGCTGGCGCTATTACTTCAAAAATTTTTTTTTTTTTTTTTTTTTTACGTGGTGGTGGCGTGAACTTGATTGGTCCTGTGCAGAGCAGGGCGAGGAGGGCAGGTCTGGCGCTATTACTTCAGAATTTTTTTTTTTTTTTTTTTTTTTACGTGGTGGTGGCGTGAACTTGATTGGTACTGTGCAGAGCAGGGCAGGGCTGGCGCTATTACTTGAATAATTTTTTTTTTTTTTTTTTTTTTTACGTGGTGGTGGCGTGAACTTGATTTGTCCTGTGCAGAGCAGGGCGAGCAGGGCAGGGCTGGCGCTATTACTTCAAAAATTTTTTTTTTTTTTTTTTTTTTTACGTGGTGGTGGCGTGAACTTGATTGGTCCTGTGCAGAGCAGGGCGAGCAGGGCAGGGCTGGCGCTATTACTTCAAAATTTTTTTTTTTTTTTTTTTTTTACGTGGTGGTGGCGTGAACTTGATTGGTCCTGTGCAGAGCAGGGCGAGCAGGGCAGGGCTGGCGCTATTACTTCAAAATTTTTTTTTTTTTTTTTTTTTTACGTGGTGGTGGCGTGAACTTGATTGGTACTGTGCAGAGCAGGGCAGGGCTGGCGCTATTACTTGAATAATTTTTTTTTTTTTTTTTTTTTTTACGTGGTGGTGGCGTGAACTTGATTGGTCCTGTGCAGAGCAGGGCGAGCAGGGCAGGGCTGGCGCTATTACTTCAAAAAATTTTTTTTTTTTTTTTTTTTTTACGTGGTGGTGGCGTCTACTTGATTGGTCCTGTGCAGAGCAGGGTGAGCAGGGCAGGGCTGGCGCTATTCAAAATTTTTTTTTTTTTTTTTTTTTTTACGTGGTGGTGGCGTGAACTTGATTGGTCCTGTGCAGAGCAGGGCGAGTAGGGCAGAGCTGGCGCTATTACTTCAAATTTATTTTTTATTTTTTTTTTTTACGTGGTGGTGGCGTGAACTTGATTGGTCCTGTGCAGAGCAGGGCGAGCAGGGCAGGGCTGGCGCTATTACTTGAATAATTTTTTTTTTTTTTTTTTTTTTACGTGGTGGTGGCGTGAACTTGATTGGTCCTGTGCAGAGCAGGGCGAGCAGGGCAGGGCTGGCGCTATTACTTCAAAAATTTATTTATTTATTTTTTTTTTTTACGTGGTGGTGGCGTGAACTTGATTGGTCCTGTGCAGAGCAGGGCGAGCAGGGCAGGGCTGGCGCTATTACTTCAAAATTTTTTTTTTTTTTTTTTTTTTTTACGTGGTGGTGGCGTGAACTTGATTGGTCCTGTGCAGAGCAGGGCATGCAGGGCAGGGCTGGCGCTATTACTTCAAAAATTTTTTTTTTTTTTTTTCTTTTACGTGGTGGTGGCGTGAACTTGATTGGTCCTGTGCAGAGCAGGGCGAGCAGGGCAGGGCTGGCGCTATTACTTCAAAAATTTTTTTTTTTTTTTTTTTTTACGTGGTGGTGGCGTGAACTTGATTGGTACTGTGCAGAGCAGGGCAGGGCTGGCGCTATTACTTGAATAATTTTTTTTTTTTTTTTTTTTTTACGTGGTGGTGGCGTGAACTTGATTGGTCCTGTGCAGAGCAGGGCGAGCAGGGCAGGGCTGGCGCTATTACTTCAAAAATTTTTTTTTTTTTTTTTTTTTTTTACGTGGTGGTGGCGTGAACTTGATTGGTACTGTGCAGAGCAGGGCAGGGCTGGCGCTATTACTTGAATAATTTTTTTTTTTTTACGTGGTGGTGGCGTGAACTTGATTGGTCCTGTGCAGAGCAGGGCGAGCAGGGCAGGGCTGGCGCTATTACTTCAAAATTTTTTTTTTTTTTTACGTGGTGGTGGCGTGAACTTGATTGGTCCTGTGCAGAGCAGGGCGAGCAGGGCAGGGCTGGCGCTATTACTTCAAAATTTTTTTTTTTTTTTTTTTTTTTACGTGGTGGTGGCGTGAACTTGATTGGTACTGTGCAGAGCAGGGCAGGGCTGGCGCTATTAATTGAATAATTTTTTCTTTTTTTTTTTACGTGGTGGTGGCGTGAACTTGATTGGTCCTGTGCAGAGCAGGGCAGGGCTGGCGCTATTAATTGAAAAATTTTTTTTTTTTTTTTTTTTTACGTGGTGGTGGCGTGAACTTGATTGGTCCTGTGCAGAGCAGGGCGAGCAGGGCAGGGCTGGCGCTATTACTTCAAAATTTTTTTTTTTTTTTTTTTTTTTACGTGGTGGTGGCGTGAACTTGATTGGTCCTGTGCAGAGCAGGGCGAGCAGGGCAGGGCTGGCGCTATTACTTCAAAAAATTTTTTTTTTTTTTTTTTTTTTACGTGGTGGTGGCGTGAACTTGATTGGTCCTGTGCAGAGCAGGGCGAGCAGGGCAGGGCTGGCGCTATTACTTCAAAATTTTTTTTTTTTTTTTTTTTTTTACGTGGTGGTGGCGTGAACTTGATTGGTCCTGTGCAGAGCAGGGCGAGCAGGGCAGGGCTGGCGCTATTACTTCAAAAATTTTTTTTTTTTTTTTTTTTTTTACGTGGTGGTGGCGTGAACTTGATTGGTACTGTGCAGAACAGGGCAGGGCTGGCGCTATTACTTGAATAATTTTTTTTTTTTTTTTTTTTACGTGGTGGTGGCGTGAACTTGATTGGTCCTGTGCAGAGCAGGGCGAGCAGGGCAGGGCTGGCGCTATTACTTCAAAATTTTTTTTTTTTTTTTTTTTTTACGTGGTGGTGGCGTGAACTTGATTGGTCCTGTGCAGAGCAGGGCGAGCAGGGCAGGGCTGGCGCTATTACTTCAAAAAATTTTTTTTTTTTTTTTTTTTTTACGTGGTGGTGGCGTGAACTTGATTGGTCCTGTGCAGAGCAGGGCGAGCAGGGCAGGGCTGGCGCTATTACTTCAAAATTTTTTTTTTTTTTTTTTTTTTTACGTGGTGGTGGCGTGAACTTGATTGGTCCTGTGCAGAGCAGGGCGAGCAGGGCAGGGCTGGCGCTATTACTTCAAAAATTTTTTTTTTTTTTTTTTTTTTTACGTGGTGGTGGCGTGAACTTGATTGGTACTGTGCAGAACAGGGCAGGGCTGGCGCTATTACTTGAATAATTTTTTTTTTTTTTTTTTTTTTACGTGGTGGTGGCGTGAACTTGATTGGTCCTGTGCAGAGCAGGGCGAGCAGGGCAGGGCTGGCGCTATTACTTCAAAATTTTTTTTTTTTTTTTTTTTTACGTGGTGGTGGCGTGAACTTGATTGGTCCTGTGCAGAGCAGGGCGAGCAGGGCAGGGCTGGCGCTATTACTTCAAAATTTTTTTTTTTTTTTTTTTTTTACGTGGTGGTGGCGTGAACTTGATTGGTCCTGTGCAGAGCAGGGCGAGCAGGGCAGGGCTGGCGCTATTACTTGAATAATTTTTTTTTTTTTTTTTTTTTTACGTGGTGGTGGCGTGAACTTGATTGGTCCTGTGCAGAGCAGGGCGAGCAGGGCAGGGCTGGCGCTATTACTTCAAAATTTTTTTTTTTTTTTTTTTTTACGTGGTGGTGGCGTGAACTTGATTGGTCCTGTGCAGAGCAGGGCGAGCAGGGCAGGGCTGGCGCTATTACTTCAAAATTTTTTTTTTTTTTTTTTTTTTACGTGGTGGTGGCGTGAACTTGATTGGTCCTGTGCAGAGCAGGGCGAGCAGGGCAGGGCTGGCGCTATTACTTCAAAAATTTTTTTTTTTTTTTTTTTTTTACGTGGTGGTGGCGTGAACTTGATTGGTCCTGTGCAGAGCAGGGCGAGCAGGGCAGGGCTGGCGCTATTACTTCAAAATTTTTTTTTTTTTTTTTTTTTTACGTGGTGGTGGCGTGAACTTGATTGGTCCTGTGCAGAGCAGGGCGAGCAGGGCAGGGCTGGCGCTATTACTTCAAAAATTTTTTTTTTTTTTTTTTTTTTACGTGGTGGTGGCATGAACTTGATTGGTCCTGTGCAGAGCAGGGCGAGCAGGGCAGGGCTGGCGCTATTACTTCAAAATTTTTTTTTTTTTTTTTTTTTTTACGTGGTGGTGGCGTGAACTTGATTGGTCCTGTGCAGAGCAGGGCGAGCAGGGCAGGGCTGGCGCTATTACTTCAAAAATTTTTTTTTTTTTTTTTTTACGTGGTGGTGGCGTGAACTTGATTGGTCCTGTGCAGAGCAGGGCGAGCAGGGCAGGGCTGGCGCTATTACTTCAAAATTTTTTTTTTTTTTTTTTTTTTTTACGTGGTGGTGGCGTGAACTTGATTGGTCCTGTGCAGAGCAGGGTGAGCAGGGCAGGGCTGGCGCTATTACTTCAAAATTTTTTTTTTTTTTTTTTTTTTACGTGGTGGTGGCATGAACTTGATTGGTCCTGTGCAGAGCAGGGCGAGCAGGGCAGGGCTGGCGCTATTACTTCAAAATTTTTTTTTTTTTTTTTTTTTTTACGTGGTGGTGGCGTGAACTTGATTGGTCCTGTGCAGAGCAGGGCGAGCAGGGCAGGGCTGGCGCTATTACTTCAAAATTTTTTTTTTTTTTTTTTTTTTACGTGGTGGTGGCGTGAACTTGATTGGTCCTGTGCAGAGCAGGGCGAGCAGGGCAGGGCTGGCGCTATTACTTCAAAAATTTTTTTTTTTTTTTTTTTTTTTACGTGGTGGTGGCGTGAACTTGATTGGTCCTGTGCAGAGCAGGGCGAGCAGGGCAGGGCTGGCGCTATTACTTCAAAATTTTTTTTTTTTTTTTTTTTTTTTACGTGGTGGTGGCGTGAACTTGATTGGTCCTGTGCAGAGCAGGGTGAGCAGGGCAGGGCTGGCGCTATTACTTCAAAATTTTTTTTTTTTTTTTTTTTTTACGTGGTGGTGGCATGAACTTGATTGGTCCTGTGCAGAGCAGGGCGAGCAGGGCAGGGCTGGCGCTATTACTTCAAAATTTTTTTTTTTTTTTTTTTTTTTACGTGGTGGTGGCGTGAACTTGATTGGTCCTGTGCAGAGCAGGGCGAGCAGGGCAGGGCTGGCGCTATTACTTCAAAATTTTTTTTTTTTTTTTTTTTTTACGTGGTGGTGGCGTGAACTTGATTGGTCCTGTGCAGAGCAGGGCGAGCAGGGCAGGGCTGGCGCTATTACTTCAAAAATTTTTTTTTTTTTTTTTTTTTTTACGTGGTGGTGGCGTGAACTTGATTGGTCCTGTGCAGAGCAGGGCGAGCAGGGCAGGGCTGGCGCTATTACTTCAAAATTTTTTTTTTTTTTTTTTTTTTACGTGGTGGTGGCGTGAACTTGATTGGTCCTGTGCAGAGCAGGGCGAGCAGGGCAGGGCTGGCGCTATTACTTCAAAAATTTTTTTTTTTTTTTTTTTTTTACGTGGTGGTGGCATGAACTTGATTGGTCCTGTGCAGAGCAGGGCGAGCAGGGCAGGGCTGGCGCTATTACTTCAAAATTTTTTTTTTTTTTTTTTTTTTTACGTGGTGGTGGCGTGAACTTGATTGGTCCTGTGCAGAGCAGGGCGAGCAGGGCAGGGCTGGCGCTATTACTTCAAAAATTTTTTTTTTTTTTTTTTTACGTGGTGGTGGCGTGAACTTGATTGGTCCTGTGCAGAGCAGGGCGAGCAGGGCAGGGCTGGCGCTATTACTTCAAAATTTTTTTTTTTTTTTTTTTTTTACGTGGTGGTGGCGTGAACTTGATTGGTCCTGTGCAGAGCAGGGCGAGCAGGGCAGGGCTGGCGCTATTACTTCAAAAATTTTTTTTTTTTTTTTTTTTTTTACGTGGTGGTGGCGTGAACTTGATTGGTCCTGTGCAGAGCAGGGCGAGCAGGGCAGGGCTGGCGCTATTACTTCAAAATTTTTTTTTTTTTTTTTTTTTTACGTGGTGGTGGCGTGAACTTGATTGGTCCTGTGCAGAGCAGGGCGAGCAGGGCAGGGCTGGCGCTATTACTTCAAAAAATTTTTTTTTTTTTTTTTTACGTGGTGGTGGCGTGAACTTGATTGGTCCTGTGCAGAGCAGGGCGAGCAGGGCAGGGCTGGCGCTATTACTTCAAAATTTTTTTTTTTTTTTTTTTTTATGTGGTGGTGGCGTGAACTTGATTGGTCCTGTGCAGAGCAGGGCGAGCAGGGCAGGGCTGGCGATATTACTTCAAAAATTTTTTTTTTTTTTTTTTTTTTTACGTGGTGGTGGCGTGAACTTGATTGGTACTGTGCAGAGCAGGGCAGGGCTGGCGCTATTACTTGAATAATTTTTTTTTTTTTACGTGGTGGTGGCGTGAACTTGATTGGTCCTGTGCAGAGCAGGGCGAGCAGGGCAGGGCTGGCGCTATTACTTCAAAATTTTTTTTTTTTTTTTTTTTTTTTACGTGGTGGTGGCGTGAACTTGATTGGTCCTGTGCAGAGCAGGGTGAGCAGGGCAGGGCTGGCGCTATTACTTCAAAATTTTTTTTTTTTTTTTTTTTTTACGTGGTGGTGGCATGAACTTGATTGGTCCTGTGCAGAGCAGGGCGAGCAGGGCAGGGCTGGCGCTATTACTTCAAAAAATTTTTTTTTTTTTTTTTTTTTTACGTGGTGGTGGCATGAACTTGATTGGTCCTGTGCAGAGCAGGGCGAGCAGGGCAGGGCTGGCGCTATTACTTCAAAAATTTTTTTTTTTTTTTTTTTTTTTACGTGGTGGTGGCGTGAACTTGATTGGTCCTGTGCAGAGCAGGGCGAGCAGGGCAGGGCTGGCGCTATTACTTCAAAAATTTTTTTTTTTTTTTTTTTTTTTACGTGGTGGTGGCGTGAACTTGATTGGTACTGTGCAGAGCAGGGCAGGGCTGGCGCTATTACTTGAATAATTTTTTTTTTTTTTTTTACGTGGTGGTGGCGTGAACTTGATTGGTCCTGTGCAGAGCAGGGCGAGCAGGGCAGGGCTGGCGCTATTACTTCAAAAATTTTTTTTTTTTTTTTTTTTTTTACGTGGTGGTGGCGTGAACTTGATTGGTCCTGTGCAGAGCAGGGCGAACAGGGCAGGGCTGGCGCTATTACTTCAAAAATTTTTTTTTTTTTTTTTTTTTTTTACGTGGTGGTGGCGTGAACTTGATTGGTCCTGTGCAGAGCAGATCGAGCAGGGCAGGGCTGGCGCTATTACTTCAAAATTTTTTTTTTTTTTTTTTTTTTACGTGGTGGTGGCGTGAACTTGATTGGTACTGTGCAGAGCAGGGCAGGGCTGGCGCTATTACTTGAATAATTTTTTTTTTTTTTTTTTTTTTTACGTGGTGGTGGCGTGAACTTGATTGGTCCTGTGCAGAGCAGGGCGAGCAGGGCAGGGCTGGCGCTATTCAAAAAATTTTTTTTTTTTTTTTTTTTTACGTATTGGCGTGAACTTGATTGGTACTGCAGAGCAGGGCAGGGCTGGCGCTATTACTTGAATAATTTTTTTTTTTTTTTTTACGTGGTGGTGGCGTGAACTTGATTGGTCCTGTGCAGAGCAGGGCGAGCAGGGCAGGGCTGGCGCTATTACTTCAAATTTTTTTTTTTTTTTTTTTTTTTTTACGTGGTGGTGGCGTGAACTTGATTGGTCCTGTGCAGAGCAGGGCGAGCAGGGCAGGGCTGGCGCTATTACTTCAAAATTTTTTTTTTTTTTTTTTTTTTTACGTGGTGGTGGCGTGAACTTGATTGGTACTGTGCAGAGCAGGGCAGGGCTGGCGCTATTACTTGAATAATTTTTTTTTTTTTTTTTTTTTTTACGTGGTGGTGGCGTGAACTTGATTGGTCCTGTGCAGAGCAGGGCGAGCAGGGCAGGGCTGGCGCTATTACTTCAAAATTTTTTTTTTTTTTTTTTTTACGTGGTGGTGGCGTGAACTTGATTGGTCCTGTGCAGAGCAGGGTGAGCAGGGCAGGGCTGGCGCTATTACTTCAAAATTTTTTTTTTTTTTTTTTTTTTTACGTGGTGGTGGCGTGAACTTGATTGGTCCTGTGCAGAGCAGGGCGAGCAGGGCAGGGCTGGCGCTATTACTTCAAAATTTTTTTTTTTTTTTTTTTTTTCTACGTGGTGGTGGCGTGAACTTGATTGGTCCTGTGCAGAGCAGGGCGAGCAGGGCAGGGCTGGCGCTATTACTTCAAAAATTTTTTTTTTTTTTTTTTTTTTACGTGGTGGCGTGAACTTGATTGGTACTGCAGAGCAGGGCAGGGCTGGCGCTATTACTTGAATAATTTTTTTTTTTTTTTTTACGTGGTGGTGGCGTGAACTTGATTGGTCCTGTGCAGAGCAGGGCGAGCAGGGCAGGGCTGGCGCTATTACTTCAAAATTTTTTTTTTTTTTTTTTTTTTTTACGTGGTGGTGGCGTGAACTTGATTGGTCCTGTGCAGAGCAGGGCGAGCAGGGCAGGGCTGGCGCTATTACTTCAAAAATTTTTTTTTTTTTTTTTTTTTTTACGTGGTGGTGGCGTGAACTTGATTGGTACTGTGCAGAGCAGGGCAGGGCTGGCGCTATTACTTGAATAATTTATTTATTTTTTTTTTTTTACGTGGTGGTGGCGTGAACTTGATTGGTCCTGTGCAGAGCAGGGCGAGCAGGGCAGGGCTGGCGCTATTACTTCAAAATTTTTTTTTTTTTTTTTTTTACGTGGTGGTGGCGTGAACTTGATTGGTCCTGTGCAGAGCAGGGTGAGCAGGGCAGGGCTGGCGCTATTACTTCAAAATTTTTTTTTTTTTTTTTTTTTTTACGTGGTGGTGGCGTGAACTTGATTGGTCCTGTGCAGAGCAGGGTGAGCAGGGCAGGGCTGGCGCTATTACTTCAAAATTTTTTTTTTTTTTTTTTTTACGTGGTGGTGGCGTGAACTTGATTGGTCCTGTGCAGAGCAGGGTGAGCAGGGCAGGGCTGGCGCTATTACTTCAAAATTTTTTTTTTTTTTTTTTTTTTTACGTGGTGGTGGCGTGAACTTGATTGGTCCTGTGCAGAGCAGGGCGAGCAGAGCAGGGCTGGCGCTATTACTTCAAAAATTTTTTTTTTTTTTTTTTTTTTTACGTGGTGGTGGCGTGAACTTGATTGGTCCTGTGCAGAGCAGGGCGAGCAGGGCAGGGCTGGCGCTATTACTTCAAAATTTTTTTTTTTTTTTTTTTTTTTTACGTGGTGGTGGCGTGAACTTGATTGGTCCTGTGCAGAGCAGGGCGAGCAGGGCAGGGCTGGCGCTATTACTTCAAAAATTTTTTTTTTTTTTTTTTTTTTACGTGGTGGCGTGAACTTGATTGGTACTGTGCAGAGCAGGGCAGGGCTGGCGCTATTACTTGAATAATTTTTTTTTTTTTTTTTTTTTTTACGTGGTGGTGGCGTGAACTTGATTGGTCCTGTGCAGAGCAGGGCGAGCAGGGCAGGGCTGGCGCTATTACTTCAAAATTTTTTTTTTTTTTTTTTTTTTTTACGTGGTGGTGGCGTGAACTTGATTGGTCCTGTGCAGAGCAGGGCGAGCAGGGCAGGGCTGGCGCTATTACTTCAAAAATTTTTTTTTTTTTTTTTTTTTTACGTGGTGGCGTGAACTTGATTGGTACTGTGCAGAGCAGGGCAGGGCTGGCGCTATTACTTGAATAATTTTTTTTTTTTTTTTTTTTTTTACGTGGTGGTGGCGTGAACTTGATTGGTCCTGTGCAGAGCAGGGCGAGCAGAGCAGGGCTGGCGCTATTACTTCAAAAATATTTTTTTTTTTTTTTTTTTTTACGTGGTGGTGGCGTGAACTTGATTGGTCCTGTGCAGAGCAGGGCGAGCAGGGCAGGGCTGGCGCTATTACTTCAAAATTTTTTTTTTTTTTTTTTTTTTTTACGTGGTGGTGGCGTGAACTTGATTGGTCCTGTGCAGAGCAGGGCGAGCAGGGCAGGGCTGGCGCTATTACTTCAAAATTTTTTTTTTTTTTTTTTTTTTTACGTGGTGGTGGCGTGAACTTGATTGGTCCTGTGCAGAGCAGGGCGAGCAGGGCAGGGCTGGCGCTATTACTTCAAAATTTTTTTTTTTTTTTTTTTTTTTTACGTGGTGGTGGCGTGAACTTGATTGGTCCTGTGCAGAGCAGGGCGAGCAGGGCAGGGCTGGCGCTATTACTTCAAAATTTTTTTTTTTTTTTTTTTTTTTACGTGGTGGTGGCGTGAACTTGATTGGTACTGTGCAGAGCAGGGCAGGGCTGGCGCTATTACTTGAATAATTTTTTTTTTTTTTTTTTTTTTTACGTGGTGGTGGCGTGAACTTGATTGGTCCTGTGCAGAGCAGGGCGAGCAGGGCAGGGCTGGCGCTATTACTTCAAAATTTTTTTTTTTTTTTTTTTTACGTGGTGGTGGCGTGAACTTGATTGGTCCTGTGCAGAGCAGGGTGAGCAGGGCAGGGCTGGCGCTATTACTTCAAAATTTTTTTTTTTTTTTTTTTTTTTACGTGGTGGTGGCGTGAACTTGATTGGTCCTGTGCAGAGCAGGGCGAGCAGGGCAGGGCTGGCGCTATTACTTCAAAATTTTTTTTTTTTTTTTTTTTTTTTACGTGGTGGTGGCGTGAACTTGATTGGTCCTGTGCAGAGCAGGGCGAGCAGGGCAGGGCTGGCGCTATTACTTCAAAAATTTTTTTTTTTTTTTTTTTTTTACGTGGTGGCGTGAACTTGATTGGTACTGTGCAGAGCAGGGCAGGGCTGGCGCTATTACTTGAATAATTTTTTTTTTTTTTTTTTTTTTTACGTGGTGGTGGCGTGAACTTGATTGGTCCTGTGCAGAGCAGGGCGAGCAGGGCAGGGCTGGCGCTATTACTTCAAAATTTTTTTTTTTTTTTTTTTTTTTTACGTGGTGGTGGCGTGAACTTGATTGGTCCTGTGCAGAGCAGGGCGAGCAGGGCAGGGCTGGCGCTATTACTTCAAAAATTTTTTTTTTTTTTTTTTTTTTACGTGGTGGCGTGAACTTGATTGGTACTGTGCAGAGCAGGGCAGGGCTGGCGCTATTACTTGAATAATTTTTTTTTTTTTTTTTTTTTTTACGTGGTGGTGGCGTGAACTTGATTGGTCCTGTGCAGAGCAGGGCGAGCAGGGCAGGGCTGGCGCTATTACTTCAAAATTTTTTTTTTTTTTTTTTTTTTTTACGTGGTGGTGGCGTGAACTTGATTGGTCCTGTGCAGAGCAGGGCGAGCAGGGCAGGGCTGGCGCTATTACTTCAAAAATTTTTTTTTTTTTTTTTTTTTTACGTGGTGGCGTGAACTTGATTGGTACTGCAGAGCAGGGCAGGGCTGGCGCTATTACTTGAATAATTATTTTTTTTTTTTTTACGTGGTGGTGGCGTGAACTTGATTGGTCCTGTGCAGAGCAGGGCGAGCAGGGCAGGGCTGGCGCTATTACTTCAAAATTTTTTTTTTTTTTTTTTTTTTTTACGTGGTGGTGGCGTGAACTTGATTGGTCCTGTGCAGAGCAGGGCGAGCAGGGCAGGGCTGGCGCTATTACTTCAAAAATTTTTTTTTTTTTTTTTTTTTTACGTGGTGGCGTGAACTTGATTGGTACTGTGCAGAGCAGGGCAGGGCTGGCGATATTACTTGAATAATTTTTTTTTTTTTTTTTTTTTTTACGTGGTGGTGGCGTGAACTTGATTGGTCCTGTGCAGAGCAGGGCGAGCAGGGCAGGGCTGGCGCTATTACTTCAAAATTTTTTTTTTTTTTTTTTTTACGTGGTGGTGGCGTGAACTTGATTGGTCCTGTGCAGAGCAGGGTGAGCAGGGCAGGGCTGGCGCTATTACTTCAAAATTTTTTTTTTTTTTTTTTTTTTTACGTGGTGGTGGCGTGAACTTGATTGGTCCTGTGCAGAGCAGGGCGAGCAGGGCAGGGCTGGCGCTATTACTTCAAAAATTTTTTTTTTTTTTTTTTTTTTACGTGGTGGCGTGAACTTGATTGGTACTGCAGAGCAGGGCAGGGCTGGCGCTATTACTTGAATAATTTTTTTTTTTTTTTTTACGTGGTGGTGGCGTGAACTTGCTTGGTCCTGTGCAGAGCAGGGCGAGCAGGGCAGGGCTGGCGCTATTACTTCAAAATTTTTTTTTTTTTTTTTTTTTTTTACGTGGTGGTGGCGTGAACTTGATTGGTCCTGTGCAGAGCAGGGCGAGCAGGGCAGGGCTGGCGCTATTACTTCAAAATTTTTTTTTTTTTTTTTTTTTTTACGTGGTGGTGGCGTGAACTTGATTGGTACTGTGCAGAGCAGGGCAGGGCTGGCGCTATTACTTGAATAATTTATTTATTTTTTTTTTTTTACGTGGTGGTGGCGTGAACTTGATTGGTCCTGTGCAGAGCAGGGCGAGCAGGGCAGGGCTGGCGCTATTACTTCAAAATTTTTTTTTTTTTTTTTTTTACGTGGTGGTGGCGTGAACTTGATTGGTCCTGTGCAGAGCAGGGTGAGCAGGGCAGGGCTGGCGCTATTACTTCAAAATTTTTTTTTTTTTTTTTTTTACGTGGTGGTGGCGTGAACTTGATTGGTCCTGTGCAGAGCAGGGTGAGCAGGGCAGGGCTGGCGCTATTACTTCAAAATTTTTTTTTTTTTTTTTTTTTTTACGTGGTGGTGGCGTGAACTTGATTGGTCCTGTGCAGAGCAGGGTGAGCAGGGCAGGGCTGGCGCTATTACTTCAAAATTTTTTTTTTTTTTTTTTTTACGTGGTGGTGGCGTGAACTTGATTGGTCCTGTGCAGAGCAGGGCGAGCAGGGCAGGGCTGGCGCTATTACTTCAAAAATTTTTTTTTTTTTTTTTTTTTTTACGTGGTGGCGTGAACTTGATTGGTACTGCAGAGCAGGGCAGGGCTGGCGCTATTACTTGAATAATTATTTTTTTTTTTTTTACGTGGTGATGGCGTGAACTTGATTGGTCCTGTGCAGAGCAGGGCGAGCAGGGCAGGGCTGGCGCTATTACTTCAAAATTTTTTTTTTTTTTTTTTTTTTACGTGGTGGTGGCGTGAACTTGATTGGTCCTGTGCAGAGCAGGGCGAGCAGGGCAGGGCTGGCGCTATTACTTCAAAATTTTTTTTTTTTTTTTTTTACGTGGTGGTGGCGTGAACTTGATTGGTCCGTGCAGAGCAGATCGAGCAGGGCAGGGCTGGCGCTATTACTTCAAATTTTTTTTTTTTTTTTTAAGTGGTGGTGGCGTGAACTTGATTGGTCCTGTGCAGAGCAGGGCGAGCAGGGCAGGGCTGGCGCTATTCAAAAATTTTTTTTTTTTTTTTTTTTTTACGTGGTGGTGGCGTGAACTTGATTGGTACTGTGCAGAGCAGGGCAGGGCTGGCGCTATTACTTGAATAATTTTTTTTTTTTTTTTTTTTTTTTACGTGGTGGTGGTGTGAACTTGATTGGTCCTGTGCAGAGCAGGGCGAGCAGGGCAGGGCTGGCGCTATTACTTCAAAATTTTTTTTTTTTTTTTGTTTTTTACGTGGTGGTGGCGTGAACTTGATTGGTCCTGTGCAGAGCAGGGTGAGCAGGGCAGGGCTGGCGCTATTAATTCAAAATTTTTTTTTTTTTTTTTTTTTTTACGTGGTGGTGGCGTGAACTTGATTGGTCCTGTGCAGAGCAGGGCGAGCAGGGCAGGGCTGGCGCTATTACTTCAAAATTTTTTTTTTTTTTTTTTTTTTTACGTGGTGGTGGCGTGAACTTGATTGGTCCTGTGCAGAGCAGGGCGAGCAGGGCAGGGCTGGCGCTATTACTTCAAAAATTTTTTTTTTTTTTTTTTTTTACGTGGTGGTGGCGTGAACTTGATTGGTCCTGTGCAGAGCAGGGCGAGCAGGGCAGGGCTGGCGCTATTACTTCAAATTTTTTTTTTTTTTTTTTTTTTTTTACGTGGTGGTGGCGTGAACTTGATTGGTACTGTGAAGAGCAGGGCAGGGCTGGCGCTATTACTTGAATAATTTTTTTTTTTTTTTTACGTGGTGGTGGCGTGAACTTGATTGGTCCTGTGCAGAGCAGATCGAGCAGGGCAGGGCTGGCGCTATTACTTCAAAATTTTTTTTTTTTTTTTACGTGGTGGTGGCGTGAACTTGATTGGTCCTGTGCAGAGCAGGGCGAACAGGGCAGGGCTGGCGCTATTACTTCAAAAATTATTATTTTTTTTTTTTTTTTTACGTGGTGGTGGCGTGAACTTGATTGGTACTGTGCAGAGCAGGGCAGGGCTGGCGCTATTACTTGAATAATTTTTTTTTTTTTTTTTTTTTTTACGTGGTGGTGGCGTGAACTTCATTGGTCCTGTGCAGAGCAGGGCGAGCAGGGCAGGGCTGGCGCTATTACTTCAAAAATTTTTTTTTTTTTTTTTTTTTTACGTGGTGGTGGCGTGAACTTGATTGGTCCTGTGCAGAGCAGGGCGAGCAGGGCAGGGCTGGCGCTATTACTTCAAAAATTTTTATTTTTTTTATTTTTTTTACGTGGTGGTGGCGTGAA
Organism: Acipenser ruthenus; assembly: GCF_902713425.1. Taxonomy (NCBI): domain Eukaryota; kingdom Metazoa; phylum Chordata; class Actinopteri; order Acipenseriformes; family Acipenseridae; genus Acipenser; species Acipenser ruthenus. The sequence goes on along the minus strand of NC_081225.1, from coordinate 113,907 downwards.
CTTGATTGGTCCTGTGCAGAGCAGGGCGAGCAGGGCAGGGCTGGCGCTATTACTTCAAAATTTTTTTTTTTTTTTTTTTTTTTTACGTGGTGGTGGCGTGAACTTGATTGGTCCTGTGCAGAGCAGGGCGAGCAGGGCAGGGCTGGCGCTATTACTTCAAAAATTTTTTTTTTTTTTTTTTTTTTTACGTGGTGGTGGCGTGAACTTGATTGGTCCTGTGCAGAGCAGGGCGAGCAGGGCAGGGCTGGCGCTATTACTTCAAAATTTTTTTTTTTTTTTTTTTTTTTACGTGGTGGTGGCGTGAACTTGATTGGTCCTGTGCAGAGCAGGGCGAGCAGGGCAGGGCTGGCGCTATTACTTCAAAAATTTTTTTTTTTTTTTTTTTTTTTACATGGTGGTGGCGTGAACTTGATTGGTACTGTGCAGAGCAGGGCAGGGCTGGCGCTATTACTTGAATAATTTTTTTTTTTTTTTTTTTTTACATGGTGGTGGCGTGAACTTGATTGGTCCTGTGCAGAGCAGGGCGAGCAGGGCAGGGCTGGCTACTTCAAAATTTTTTTTTTTTTTTTTTTTTTTACGTGGTGGTGGCGTGAACTTGATTGGTCCTGTGCAGAGCAGGGCGAGCAGGGCAGGGCTGGTGCTATTACTTCAAAAATTTTATTATTTTTTTTTTTTTTACGTGGTGGTGGCGTGAACTTGATTGGTCCTGTGCAGAGCAGGGCGAGCAGGGCAGGGCTGGCGCTATTACTTCAAAAAAATTTTTATTTTTTATTTTTTTACGTGGTGGTGGCGTGAACTTGATTGGTACTGTGCAGAGCAGGGCAGGGCTGGCGCTATTACTTGAATAATTTTTTTTTTTTTTTTTTTTTTTTACGTGGTGGTGGCGTGAACTTGATTGGTCCTGTGCAGAGCAGGGCGAGCAGGGCAGGGCTGGCGCTATTACTTGAATAATTTTTTTTTTTTTTTTTTTACGTGGTGGTGGCGTGAACTTGATTGGTCCTGTGCAGAGCAGGGCGAGCAGGGCAGGGCTGGCGCTATTACTTGAATAATTTTTTTTTTTTTTTTTTTACGTGGTGGTGGCGTGAACTTGATTGGTACTGTGCAGAGCAGGGCAGGGCTGGCGCTATTACTTGAATAATTTTTTTTTTTTTTTTTTTTTTTACGTGGTGGTGGCGTGAACTTGATTGGTCCTGTGCAGAGCAGGGCGAGCAGGGCAGGGCTGGCGCTATTACTTCAAAATTTTTTTTTTTTTTTTTTTTTTTACGTGGTGGTGGCGTGAACTTGATTGGTACTGTGCAGAGCAGGGCAGGGCTGGCGCTATTACTTGAATAATTTTTTTTTTTTTTTTTTTTTTTTACGTGGTGGTGGCGTGAACTTGATTGGTCCTGTGCAGAGCAGGGCGAGCAGGGCAGGGCTGGCGCTATTACTTCAAAATTTTTTTTTTTTTTTTTTTTTTACGTGGTGGTGGCGTGAACTTGATTGGTACTGTGCAGAGCAGGGCAGGGCTGGCACTATTACTTCAAAAATTTTTTTTTTTTTTTTTTTTTTTACGTGGTGGTGGCGTGAATTTGATTGGTCCTGTGCAGAGCAGGGCGAGCAGGGCAGGGCTGGCGCTATTACTTAAAAAATTTTTTTTTTTTTTTTTTTTTTACATGGTGGTGGCGTGAACTTGATTGGTCCTGTGCAGAGCAGGGCGAGCAGGGCAGGGCTGGCGCTATTACTTCAAAAATTTATTTATTTATTTATTTTTTTACGTGGTGGTGGCGTGAACTTGATTGGTCCTGTGCAGAGCAGGGCGAGCAGGGCAGGGCTGGCGCTATTACTTGAATAATTTTTTTTTTTTTTTTTTTACGTGGTGGTGGCGTGAACTTGATTGGTACTGTGCAGAGCAGGGCAGGGCTGGCGCTATTACTTGAATAATTTTTTTTTTTTTTTTTTTACGTGGTGGTGGCGTGAACTTGATTGGTACTGTGCAGAGCAGGGCAGGGCTGGCGCTATTACTTGAATAATTTTTTTTTATTTTTTTTTTTTTTACGTGGTGGTGGCGTGAACTTGATTGGTCCTGTGCAGAGCAGGGCGAGCAGGGCAGGGCTGGCGCTATTACTTCAAAAATTTTTTTTTTTTTTTTTTTTTTACGTGGTGGTGGCGTGAACTTGATTGGTCCTGTGCAGAGCAGGGCGAGCAGGGCAGGGCTGGCGCTATTACTTCAATAATTTTTTTTTTTTTTTTTTACGTGGTGGTGGCGTGAACTTGATTGGTCCTGTGCAGAGCAGGGCGAGCAGGGCAGGGCTGGCGCTATTACTTCAAAATTTTTTTTTTTTTATTTTTTTTTTACGTGGTGGTGGCGTGAACTTGATTGGTCCTGTGCAGAGCAGGGCGAGCAGGGCAGGCTGGCGCTATTACTTCAAAATTTTTTTTTTTTTTTTTTTTTTACGTGGTGGTGGCGTGAACTTGATTGGTCCTGTGCAGAGCAGGGCGAACAGGGCAGGGCTGGCGCTATTACTTGAATAATTTTTTTTTTTTTTTTTTTTTTTACGTGGTGGTGGCGTGAACTTGATTGGTACTGTGCAGAGCAGGGCAGGGCTGGCGCTATTACTTGAATAATTTTTTTTTTTTTTTTTTTTTTACGTGGTGGTGGCGTGAACTTGATTGGTCCTGTGCAGAGCAGGGCGAGCAGGGCAGGGCTGGCGCTATTACTTGAATAATTTTTTTTTTTTTTTTTTTTTTACGTGGTGGTGGCGTGAACTTGATTGGTCCTGTGCAGAGCAGGGCGAGCAGGGCAGGGCTGGCGCTATTACTTGAATAATTTTTTTTTTTTTTTTTTTTTACGTGGTGGTGGCGTGAACTTGATTGGTCCTGTGCAGAGCAGGGCGAGCAGGGCAGGGCTGGCGCTATTACTTCAAAAATTTTTTTTTTTTTTTTTTTTTTACGTGGTGGTGGCGTGAACTTGATTGGTACTGTGCAGAGCAGGGCAGGGCTGGCGCTATTACTTGAATAATTTTTTTTTTTTTTTTTTTTTTACGTGGTGGTGGCGTGAACTTGATTGGTCCTGTGCAGAGCAGGGCGAGCAGGGCAGGGCTGGCGCTATTACTTCAAAAATTTTTTTTTTTTTTTTTTTTTTTTACGTGGTGGTGGCGTGAACTTGATTGGTCCTGTGCAGAGCAGGGCGAGCAGGGCAGGGCTGGCGCTATTACTTCAAAAATTTTTTTTTTTTTTTTTTTTTTTTACGTGGTGGTGGCGTGAACTTGATTGGTCCTGTGCAGAGCAGGGCGAGCAGGGCAGGGCTGGCGCTATTACTTCAAAAATTTTTTATTTATTTTTTTTTTTTACGTGGTGGTGGCGTGAACTTGATTGGTACTGTGCAGAGGAGGGCAGGGCTGGCGCTATTACTTGAATAATTTTTTTTTTTTTTTTTTTACGTGGTGGTGGCGTGAACTTGATTGGTCCTGTGCAGAGCAGGGCGAGCAGGGCAGGGCTGGCGCTATTACTTCAAAATTTTTTTTTTTTTTTTTTTTTTTTTACGTGGTGGTGGCGTGAACTTGATTGGTACTGTGCAGAGCAGGGCAGGGCTGGCGCTATTACTTGAATAATTTTTTTTTTTTTTTTTTTTTTTACGTGGTGGTGGCGTGAACTTGATTGGTACTGTGCAGAGCAGGGCAGGGCTGGCGCTATTACTTGAATAATTTTTTTTTTTTTTTTTTTTTTTTACGTGGTGGTGGCGTGAACTTGATTGGTCCTGTGCAGAGCAGGGCGAGCAGGGCAGGGCTGGCGCTATTACTTCAAAAATTTTTTATTTATTTTTTTTTTTTACGTGGTGGTGGCGTGAACTTGATTGGTCCTGTGCAGAGCAGGGCGAGCAGGGCAGGGCTGGCGCTATTACTTCAATAATTTTTTTTTTTTTTTTTTTTACGTGGTGGTGGCGTGAACTTGATTGGTCCTGTGCAGAGCAGGGCGAGCAGGGCAGGGCTGGCGCTATTACTTCAAAATTTTTTTTTTTTTTACGTGGTGGTGGCGTGAACTTGATTGGTACTGTGCAGAGCAGGGCAGGGCTGGCGCTATTACTTGAATAATTTTTTTTTTTTTTTTTTTTTTTACGTGGTGGTGGCGTGAACTTGATTGGTCCTGTGCAGAGCAGGGCGAGCAGGGCAGGGCTGGCGCTATTACTTGAATAATTTTTTTTTTTTTTTTTTTACGTGGTGGTGGCGTGAACTTGATTGGTACTGTGCAGAGCAGGGCAGGGCTGGCGCTATTACTTGAATAATTTTTTTTTATTTTTTTTTTTTTTACGTGGTGGTGGCGTGAACTTGATTGGTCCTGTGCAGAGCAGGGCGAGCAGGGCAGGGCTGGCGCTATTACTTCAAAAATTTTTTTTTTTTTTTTTTTTTACGTGGTGGTGGCGTGAACTTGATTGGTCCTGTGCAGAGCAGGGCGAGCAGGGCAGGGCTGGCGCTATTACTTCAATAATTATTTTTTTTTTTTTTTACGTGGTGGTGGCGTGAACTTGATTGGTCCTGTGCAGAGCAGGGCGAGCAGGGCAGGGCTGGCGCTATTACTTCAAAATTTTTTTTTTTTTATTTTTTTTTTACGTGGTGGTGGCGTGAACTTGATTGGTCCTGTGCAGAGCAGGGCGAGCAGGGCAGGCTGGCGCTATTACTTCAAAATTTTTTTTTTTTTTTTTTTTTTACGTGGTGGTGGCGTGAACTTGATTGGTCCTGTGCAGAGCAGGGCGAGCAGGGCAGGGCTGGCGCTATTACTTGAATAATTTTTTTTTTTTTTTTTTTTTTACGTGGTGGTGGCGTGAACTTGATTGGTACTGTGCAGAGCAGGGCAGGGCTGGCGCTATTACTTGAATAATTTTTTTTTTTTTTTTTTTTTTACGTGGTGGTGGCGTGAACTTGATTGGTCCTGTGCAGAGCAGGGCGAGCAGGGCAGGGCTGGCGCTATTACTTCAAAATTTTTTTTTTTTTATTTTTTTTTTACGTGGTGGTGGCGTGAACTTGATTGGTCCTGTGCAGAGCAGGGCGAGCAGGGCAGGCTGGCGTTATTACTTCAAAATTTTTTTTTTTTTTTTTTTTTACGTGGTGGTGGCGTGAACTTGATTGGTCCTGTGCAGAGCAGGGCGAGCAGGGCAGGGCTGGCGCTATTACTTGAATAATTTTTTTTTTTTTTTTTTTTTTTACGTGGTGGTGGCGTGAACTTGATTGGTACTGTGCAGAGCAGGGCGAGCAGGGCAGGGCTGGCGCTATTACTTGAATAATTTTTTTTTTTTTTTTTTTTACGTGGTGGTGGCGTGAACTTGATTGGTCCTGTGCAGAGCAGGGCGAGCAGGGCAGGGCTGGCGCTATTACTTGAATAATTTTTTTTTTTTTTTTTTTTTACGTGGTGGTGGCGTGAACTTGATTGGTCCTGTGCAGAGCAGGGCGAGCAGGGCAGGGCTGGCGCTATTACTTGAATAATTTTTTTTTTTTTTTTTTTTTTTACGTGGTGGTGGCGTGAACTTGATTGGTACTGTGCAGAGCAGGGCAGGGCTGGCGCTATTACTTGAATAATTTTTTTTTTTTTTTTTTTTTTACGTGGTGGTGGCGTGAACTTGATTGGTCCTGTGCAGAGCAGGGCGAGCAGGGCAGGGCTGGCGCTATTACTTCAAAAATTTTTTTTTTTTTTTTTTTTTTTTACGTGGTGGTGGCGTGAACTTGATTGGTCCTGTGCAGAGCAGGGCGAGCAGGGCAGGGCTGGCGCTATTACTTCAAAATTTTTTTTTTTTTTTTTTTTTTTTTTACGTGGTGGTGGCGTGAACTTGATTGGTACTGTGCAGAGCAGGGCAGGGCTGGCGCTATTACTTGAATAATTTTTTTTTTTTTTTTTTTTTTTTACGTGGTGGTGGCGTGAACTTGATTGGTCCTGTGCAGAGCAGGGCGAGCAGGGCAGGGCTGGCGCTATTACTTCAAAAATTTTTTATTTATTTTTTTTTTTTACGTGGTGGTGGCGTGAACTTGATTGGTACTGTGCAGAGCAGGGCAGGGCTGGCGCTATTACTTGAATAATTTTTTTTTTTTTTTTTTTTTTTTACGTGGTGGTGGCGTGAACTTGATTGGTCCTGTGCAGAGCAGGGCGAGCAGGGCAGGGCTGGCGCTATTACTTCAATAATTTTTTTTTTTTTTTTTTTTACGTGGTGGTGGCGTGAACTTGATTGGTCCTGTGCAGAGCAGGGCGAGCAGGGCAGGGCTGGCGCTATTACTTCAAAATTTTTTTATTTTTTTTTTTTTTTTTACGTGGTGGTGGCGTGAACTTGATTGGTACTGTGCAGAGCAGGGCAGGGCTGGCGCTATTACTTGAATAATTTTTTTTTTTTTTTTTTTTTTTACGTGGTGGTGGCGTGAACTTGATTGGTACTGTGCAGAGCAGGGCAGGGCTGGCGCTATTACTTGAATAATTTTTTTTTTTTTTTTTTTTTTTTACGTGGTGGTGGCGTGAACTTGATTGGTCCTGTGCAGAGCAGGGCGAGCAGGGCAGGGCTGGCGCTATTACTTCAAAAATTTTTTATTTATTTTTTTTTTTTACGTGGTGGTGGCGTGAACTTGATTGGTACTGTGCAGAGCAGGGCAGGGCTGGCGCTATTACTTGAATAATTTTTTTTTTTTTTTTTTTTTTTTACGTGGTGGTGGCGTGAACTTGATTGGTCCTGTGCAGAGCAGGGCGAGCAGGGCAGGGCTGGCGCTATTACTTCAATAATTTTTTTTTTTTTTTTTTTTACGTGGTGGTGGCGTGAACTTGATTGGTCCTGTGCAGAGCAGGGCGAGCAGGGCAGGGCTGGCGCTATTACTTCAAAATTTTTTTTTTTTTTACGTGGTGGTGGCGTGAACTTGATTGGTACTGTGCAGAGCAGGGCAGGGCTGGCGCTATTACTTGAATAATTTTTTTTTTTTTTTTTTTTTTTACGTGGTGGTGGCGTGAACTTGATTGGTCCTGTGCAGAGCAGGGCGAGCAGGGCAGGGCTGGCGCTATTACTTCAAATTTTTTTTTTTTTTTTTTTTTTTTTTACGTGGTGGTGGCGTGAACTTGATTGGTCCTGTGCAGAGCAGGGCGAGCAGGGCAGGGCTGGCGCTATTACTTCAAAATTTTTTTTTTTTTTTTTTTTTTACGTGGTGGTGGCGTGAACTTGATTGGTACTGTGCAGAGCAGGGCAGGGCTGGCGCTATTACTTGAATAATTTTTTTTTTTTTTTTTTTTTTACGTGGTGGTGGCGTGAACTTGATTGGTACTGTGCAGAGCAGGGCAGGGCTGGCGCTATTACTTGAATAATTTTTTTTTTTTTTTTTTTTTTACGTGGTGGTGGCGTGAACTTGATTGGTCCTGTGCAGAGCAGGGCGAGCAGGGCAGGGCTGGCGCTATTACTTGAATAATTTTTTTTTTTTTTTTTTTTTTTACGTGGTGGTGGCGTGAACTTGATTGGTCCTGTGCAGAGCAGGGCGAGCAGGGCAGGGCTGGCGCTATTACTTGAATAATTTTTTTTTTTTTTTTTTTTTACGTGGTGGTGGCGTGAACTTGATTGGTCCTGTGCAGAGCAGGGCGAGCAGGGCAGGGCTGGCGCTATTACTTCAAAAATTTTTTTTTTTTTTTTTTTTTTTACGTGGTGGTGGCGTGAACTTGATTGGTACTGTGCAGAGCAGGGCAGGGCTGGCGCTATTACTTGAATAATTTTTTTTTTTTTTTTTTTTTTTATGTGGTGGTGGCGTGAACTTGATTGGTCCTGTGCAGAGCAGGGCGAGCAGGGCAGGGCTGGCGCTATTACTTGAATAATTTTTTTTTTTTTTTTTTTTTACGTGGTGGTGGCGTGAACTTGATTGGTCCTGTGCAGAGCAGGGCGAGCAGGGCAGGGCTGGCGCTATTACTTCAAAAATTTTTTTTTTTTTTTTTTTTTTTTTACGTGGTGGTGGCGTGAACTTGATTGGTACTGTGCAGAGCAGGGCAGGGCTGGCGCTATTACTTGAATAATTTTTTTTTTTTTTTTTTTTTTTACGTGGTGGTGGCGTGAACTTGATTGGTCCTGTGCAGAGCAGGGCGAGCAGGGCAGGGCTGGCGCTATTACTTCAAAAATTTTTTATTTATTTTTTTTTTTTACGTGGTGGTGGCGTGAACTTGATTGGTACTGTGCAGAGCAGGGCAGGGCTGGCGCTATTACTTGAATAATTTTTTTTTTTTTTTTTTTTTTTTACGTGGTGGTGGCGTGAACTTGATTGGTCCTGTGCAGAGCAGGGCGAGCAGGGCAGGGCTGGCGCTATTACTTCAATAATTTTTTTTTTTTTTTTTTTTACGTGGTGGTGGCGTGAACTTGATTGGTCCTGTGCAGAGCAGGGCGAGCAGGGCAGGGCTGGCGCTATTACTTCAAAATTTTTTTTTTTTTTTTTTTTTTTTACGTGGTGGTGGCGTGAACTTGATTGGTACTGTGCAGAGCAGGGCAGGGCTGGCGCTATTACTTGAATAATTTTTTTTTTTTTTTTTTTTTTTACGTGGTGGTGGCGTGAACTTGATTGGTCCTGTGCAGAGCAGGGCGAGCAGGGCAGGGCTGGCGCTATTACTTCAAAATTTTTTTTTTTTTTTTTTTTTTTTACGTGGTGGTGGCGTGAACTTGATTGGTCCTGTGCAGAGCAGGGCGAGCAGGGCAGGGCTGGCGCTATTACTTCAAAAATTTTTTTTTTTTTTTTTTTTTACGTGGTGGTGGTGTGAACTTGATTGGTACTGTGCAGAGCAGGGCAGGGCTGGCGCTATTACTTGAATAATTTTTTTTTTTTTTTTTTTTTACGTGGTGGTGGCGTGAACTTGATTGGTACTGTGCAGAGCAGGGCAGGGCTGGCGCTATTACTTGAATAAATTTTTTTTTTTTTTTTTTTACGTGGTGGTGGCGTGAACTTGATTGGTCCTGTGCAGAGCAGGGCGAGCAGGGCAGGGCTGGCGCTATTACTTGAATAATTTTTTTTTTTTTTTTTTTTTTACGTGGTGGTGGCGTGAACTTGATTGGTCCTGTGCAGAGCAGGGCGAGCAGGGCAGGGCTGGCGCTATTACTTCAAAAATTTTTTTTTTTTTTTTTTTTTTACGTGGTGGTGGCGTGAACTTGATTGGTACTGTGCAGAGCAGGGCAGGGCTGGCGCTATTACTTGAATAATTTTTTTTTTTTTTTTTTTTTTACGTGGTGGTGGCCTGAACTTGATTGGTACTGTGCAGAGCAGGGCGAGCAGGGCAGGGCTGGCGCTATTACTTGAATAATTTTTTTTTTTTTTTTTTTTTTTACGTGGTGGTGGCGTGAACTTGATTGGTCCTGTGCAGAGCAGGGCGAGCAGGGCAGGGCTGGCGCTATTACTTGAATAATTTTTTTTTTTTTTTTTTTTTTACGTGGTGGTGGCGTGAACTTGATTGGTCCTGTGCAGAGCAGGGCGAGCAGGGCAGGGCTGGCGCTATTACTTCAAAATTTTTTTTTTTTTTTTTTTTTTACGTGGTGGTGGCGTGAACTTGATTGGTACTGTGCAGAGCAGGGCAGGGCTGGCGCTATTACTTGAATAATTTTTTTTTTTTTTTTTTTTTTTACGTGGTGGTGGCGTGAACTTGATTGGTCCTGTGCAGAGCAGGGCGAGCAGGGCAGGGCTGGCGCTATTACTTCAATAATTTTTTTTTTTTTTTTTTTTTACGTGGTGGTGGCGTGAACTTGATTGGTCCTGTGCAGAGCAGGGCGAGCAGGGCAGGGCTGGCGCTATTACTTCAATAATTTTTTTTTTTTTTTTTTTTTACGTGGTGGTGGCGTGAACTTGATTGGTCCTGTGCAGAGCAGGGCGAGCAGGGCAGGGCGGGCGCTATTACTTCAAAATTTTTTTTTTTTTTTTTTTTTTTTACGTGGTGGTGGCGTGAACTTGATTGGTACTGTGCAGAGCAGGGCAGGGCTGGCGATATTACTTGAATAATTTTTTTTTTTTTTTTTTTTACGTGGTGGTGGCGTGAACTTGATTGGTCCTGTGCAGAGCAGGGTGAGCAGGGCAGGGCTGGCGCTATTACTTCAAAATTTTTTTTTTTTTTTTTTTTTTACGTGGTGGTGGCGTGAACTTGATTGGTCCTGTGCAGAGCAGGGTGAGCAGGGCAGGGCTGGCGCTATTACTTCAAAAATTTTTTTTTTTTTTTTTTTTTTTACGTGGTGGTGGCGTGAACTTGATTGGTCCTGTGCAGAGCAGGGCGAGCAGGGCAGGGCTGGCGCTATTACTTCAAAAAATTTTTTTTTTTTTTTTTTTTTACGTGGTGGTGGCATGAACTTGATTGGTACTGTGCAGAGCAGGGCAGGGCTGGCGCTATTACTTGAATAATTTTTTTTTTTTTTTTTTTTTTTACGTGGTGGTGGCGTGAACTTGATTGGTACTGTGCAGAGCAGGGCAGGGCTGGCGCTATTACTTGAATAATTTTTTTTTTTTTTTTTTTTTACGTGGTGGTGGCGTGAACTTGATTGGTCCTGTGCAGAGCAGGGCGAGCAGGGCAGGGCTGGCGCTATTACTTCAAAATTTTTTTTTTTTTTTTTTTTTTTTACGTGGTGGTGGCGTGAACTTGATTGGTCCTGTGCAGAGCAGGGCGAGCAGGGCAGGGCTGGCGCTATTACTCCAAAAATTTTTTTTTTTTTTTTTTTTTTTACGTGGTGGTGGCGTGAACTTGATTGGTCCTGTGCAGAGCAGGGCGAGCAGGGCAGGGCTGGCGCTATTACTTCAAAAATTATTATTTTTTTTTTTTTTTACGTGGTGGTGGCGTGAACTTGATTGGTACTGTGCAGAGCAGGGCAGGGCTGGCGCTATTACTTGAATAATTTTTTTTTTTTTTTTTTTTTTTTTACGTGGTGGTGGCGTGAACTTGATTGGTCCTGTGCAGAGCAGGGCAGGGCTGGTGCTATTACTTGAATAATTTTTTTTTTTTTTTTTTTTTTTTTACGTGGTGGTGGCGTGAACTTGATTGGTCCTGTGCAGAGCAGGGCGAGCAGGGCAGGGCTGGCGCTATTACTTCAAAAATTTTTTTTTTTTTTTTTTTTTTACGTGGTGGTGGCGTGAACTTGATTGGTACTGTGCAGAGCAGGGCAGGGCTGGCGCTATTACTTGAATAATTTTTTTTTTTTTTTTTTTTGTACGTGGTGGTGGCGTGAACTTGATTGGTCCTGTGCAGAGCAGGGCGAGCAGGGCAGGGCTGGCGCTATTACTTCAAAAATTTTTTTTTTTTTTTTTTTTTTACGTGGTGGTGGCGTGAACTTGATTGGTCCTGTGCAGAGCAGGGCGAGCAGGGCAGGGCTGGCGCTATTCAAAATTTTTTTTTTTTTTTTTTTTTTTTACGTGGTGGTGGCGTGAACTTGATTGGTCCTGTGCAGAGCAGGGCGAGCAGGGCAGTGCTGGCGCTATTACTTCAAAAATTTTTTTTTTTTTTTTTTTTTTACGTGGTGGTGGCGTGAACTTGATTGGTCCTGTGCAGAGCAGGGCGAGCAGGGCAGGGCTGGCGCTATTACTTCAAAATTTTTTTTTTTTTTTTTTTTTACGTGGTGGTGGTGTGAACTTGATTGGTACTGTGCAGAGCAGGGCGAGCAGGGCAGGGCTGGCGCTATTACTTCAAAAATTTTTTTTTTTTTTTTTTTTTTACGTGGTGGTGGCGTGAACTTGATTGGTACTGTGCAGAGCAGGGCAGGGCTGGCGCTATTACTTGAATAATTTTTTTTTTTTTTTTTTTTTTTTTACGTGGTGGTGGCGTGAACTTGATTGGTCCTGTGCAGAGCAGGGCAGGGCTGGTGCTATTACTTGAATAATTTTTTTTTTTTTTTTTTTTTTTTTACGTGGTGGTGGCGTGAACTTGATTGGTCCTGTGCAGAGCAGGGCGAGCAGGGCAGGGCTGGCGCTATTACTTCAAAAATTTTTTTTTTTTTTTTTTTTTTACGTGGTGGTGGCGTGAACTTGATTGGTACTGTGCAGAGCAGGGCAGGGCTGGCGCTATTACTTGAATAATTTTTTTTTTTTTTTTTTTTGTACGTGGTGGTGGCGTGAACTTGATTGGTCCTGTGCAGAGCAGGGCGAGCAGGGCAGGGCTGGCGCTATTACTTCAAAAATTTTTTTTTTTTTTTTTTTTTTACGTGGTGGTGGCGTGAACTTGATTGGTCCTGTGCAGAGCAGGGCGAGCAGGGCAGGGCTGGCGCTATTCAAAATTTTTTTTTTTTTTTTTTTTTTTTACGTGGTGGTGGCGTGAACTTGATTGGTCCTGTGCAGAGCAGGGCGAGCAGGGCAGTGCTGGCGCTATTACTTCAAAAATTTTTTTTTTTTTTTTTTTTTTACGTGGTGGTGGCGTGAACTTGATTGGTCCTGTGCAGAGCAGGGCGAGCAGGGCAGGGCTGGCGCTATTACTTCAAAATTTTTTTTTTTTTTTTTTTTTACGTGGTGGTGGTGTGAACTTGATTGGTACTGTGCAGAGCAGGGCGAGCAGGGCAGGGCTGGCGCTATTACTTCAAAAATTTTTTTTTTTTTTTTTTTTTTACGTGGTGGTGGCGTGAACTTGATTGGTCCTGTGCAGAGCAGGGCGAGCAGGGCAGGGCTGGCGCTATTACTTCAAAAATTTTTTTTTTTTTTTTTTTTTTTACGTGGTGGTGGCGTGAACTTGATTGGTACTGTGCAGAGCAGGGCAGGGCTGGCGCTATTACTTGAATAATTTTTTTTTTTTTTTTTTTTTTTTACGTGGTGGTGGCGTGAACTTGATTGGTCCTGTGCAGAGCAGGGCGAGCAGGGCAGGGCTGGCGCTATTACTTCAATAATTTTTTTTTTTTTTTTTTTTTACGTGGTGGTGGCGTGAACTTGATTGGTCCTGTGCAGAGCAGGGCGAGCAGGGCAGGGCTGGCGCTATTACTTCAAAATTTTTTTTTTTTTTTTTTTTTTTTACGTGGTGGTGGCGTGAACTTGATTGGTACTGTGCAGAGCAGGGCAGGGCTGGCGATATTACTTGAATAATTTTTTTTTTTTTTTTTTTTACGTGGTGGTGGCGTGAACTTGATTGGTCCTGTGCAGAGCAGGGCGAGCAGGGCAGGGCTGGCGCTATTACTTCAAAAATTTTTTTTTTTTTTTTTTTTTTACGTGGTGGTGGCGTGAACTTGATTGGTCCTGTGCAGAGCAGGGCGAGCAGGGCAGGGCTGGCGCTATTACTTCAAAAATTTTTTTTTTTTTTTTTTTTTACGTGGTGGTGGCGTGAACTTGATTGGTCCTGTGCAGAGCAGGGCGAGCAGGGCAGGGCTGGCGCTATTACTTCAAAAATTTTTTTTTTTTTTTTTTTTTTTACGTGGTGGTGGCGTGAACTTGATTGGTCCTGTGCAGAGCAGGGCGAGCAGGGCAGGGCTGGCGCTATTACTTCAAAAAATTTTTTTTTTTTTTTTTTTTTACGTGGTGGTGGCATGAACTTGATTGGTACTGTGCAGAGCAGGGCAGGGCTGGCGCTATTACTTGAATAATTTTTTTTTTTTTTTTTTTTTTTACGTGGTGGTGGCGTGAACTTGATTGGTACTGTGCAGAGCAGGGCAGGGCTGGCGCTATTACTTGAATAATTTTTTTTTTTTTTTTTTTTTTACGTGGTGGTGGCGTGAACTTGATTGGTCCTGTGCAGAGCAGGGCGAGCAGGGCAGGGCTGGCGCTATTACTTCAAAAATTTTTTTTTTTTTTTTTTTACGTGGTGGTGGCGTGAACTTGATTGGTCCTGTGCAGAGCAGGGCGAGCAGGGCAGGGCTGGCGTATTACTTCAAAATTTTTTTTTTTTTTTTTTTTTTTTTCGTGGTGGTGGTGTGAACTTGATTGGTCCTGTGCAGAGCAGGGCGAGCAGGGCAGGGCTGGCGCTATTACTTCAAAAATTTTTTTTTTTTTTTTTTTTTA
>NC_081225.1:85000-95000 GCF_902713425.1 Acipenser ruthenus | reverse complement strand
CTTGATTGGTCCTGTGCAGAGCAGGGCGAGCAGGGCAGGGCTGGCGCTATTACTCCAAAAATTTTTTTTTTTTTTTTTTTTTTACGTGGTGGTGGCGTGAACTTGATTGGTACTGTGCAGAGCAGGGCAGGGCTGGCGCTATTACTTGAATAATTTTTTTTTTTTTTTTTTTTTTTTACGTGGTGGTGGCGTGAACTTGATTGGTCCTGTGCAGAGCAGGGCGAGCAGGGCAGGGCTGGCGCTATTACTTCAAATTATTATTTTTTTTTTTTTTTTTTTTTACGTGGTGGTGGCGTGAACTTGATTGGTCCTGTGCAGAGCAGGGCGAGCAGGGCAGGGCTGGCGCTATTAATTGAATAATTTTTTTTTTTTTTTTTTACCTGGTGGTGGCGTGAACTTGATTGGTCCTGTGCAGAGCAGGGCAGGGCTGGCGCTATTACTTGAATAATTTTTTTTTTTCTTTTACGTGGTGGTGGCGTGAACTTGATTGGTCCTGTGTAGAGCAGGGCAGGGCTGGCGCTATTACTTGAATAATTTTTTATTTATTTTTTTTTTTACGTGGTGGTGGCGTGAACTTGATTGGTCCTGTGCAGAGCAGGGCGAGCAGGGCAGGGCTGGCGCTATTACTTCAAAAATTTTTTTTTTTTTTTTTTTTTACGTGGTGGTGGCGTGAACTTGATTGGTCCTGTGCAGAGCAGGGCGAGCAGGGCAGGGCTGGCGCTATTACTTCAAAAATTTTTTTTTTTTTTTTTTTTTTACGTGGTGGTGGCGTGAACTTGATTGGTCCTGTGCAGAGCAGGGCGAGCAGGGCAGGGCTGGCGCTATTACTTCAAAAATTTTTTTTTTTTTTTTTTTTTTACGTGGTGGTGGCGTGAACTTGATTGGTACTGTGCAGAGCAGGGCGAGCAGGGCAGGGCTGGCGCTATTACTTCAAAAATTTTTTTTTTTTTTTTTTTTTTACGTGGTGGTGGCGTGAACTTGATTGGTCCTGTGCAGAGCAGGGCGAGCAGGGCAGGGCTGGCGCTATTACTTCAAAAATTTTTTTTTTTTTTTTTTTTTACGTGGTGGTGGCGTGAACTTGATTGGTCCTGTGCAGAGCAGGGCGAGCAGGGCAGGGCTGGCGCTATTACTTCAAAAATTATTATTTTTTTTTTTTTTTTACGTGGTGGTGGCGTGAACTTGATTGGTCCTGTGCAGAGCAGGGCGAGCAGGGCAGGGTTGGCGCTATTCAAAAATTTTTTTTTTTTTTTTTTTTTTTACGTGGTGGTGGCGTGAACTTGATTGGTCCTGTGCAGAGCAGGGCGAGCAGGGCAGGGCTGGCGCTATTACTTCAAAAATTTTTTTTTTTTTTTTTTTTTTACGTGGTGGTGGCGTGAACTTGATTGGTCCTGTGCAGAGCAGGGCGAGCAGGGCAGGGCTGGCGCTATTACTTCAAAAATTATTATTTTATTTTTTTTTTTACGTGGTGGTGGCGTGAACTTGATTGGTCCTGTGCAGAGCAGGGCGAGCAGGGCAGGGCTGGCGCTATTACTTCAAAAATTTTTTTTTTTTTTTTTTTTTTTACGTGGTGGTGGCGTGAACTTGATTGGTCCTGTGCAGAGCAGGGCGAGCAGGGCAGGGCTGGCGCTATTACTTCAAAAATTTTTTTTTTTTTTTTTTTTTTTACGTGGTGGTGGCGTGAACTTGATTGGTCCTGTGCAGAGCAGGGCGAGCAGGGCAGGGCTGGCGCTATTACTTCAAAAATTATTTTTTTTTTTTTTTTTTTACGTGGTGGTGGCGTGAACTTGATTGGTCCTGTGCAGAGCAGGGCGAGCAGGGCAGGGCTGGCGCTATTACTTCAAAAAATTTTTTTTTTTTTTTTTTTTTACGTGGTGGTGGCGTGAACTTGATTGGTACTGTGCAGAGCAGGGCAGGGCTGGCGCTATTACTTGAATAATTTTTTTTTTTTTTTTTTTTTTTACGTGGTGGTGGCGTGAACTTGATTGGTCCTGTGCAGAGCAGGGCGAGCAGGGCAGGGCTGGCGCTATTACTTCAAATTTTTTTTTTTTTTTTTTTTTTTTACGTGGTGGTGGCGTGAACTTGATTGGTCCTGTGCAGAGCAGGGCAGGGCTGGCGCTATTAATTGAATAATTTTTTATTTATTTTTTTTTTTTTACGTGGTGGTGGCGTGAACTTGATTGGTTCTGTGCAGAGCAGGGCTGGCGCTATTACTTGAATAATTTTTTTTTTTTTTTTTTTTTACGTGGTGGTGGCGTGAACTTGATTGGTCCTGTGCAGAGCAGGGCAGGGCTGGCGCTATTACTTGAATAATTTTTTTTTTTTTTTTTTTTTTTACGTGGTGGTGGCGTGAACTTGATTGGTACTATGCAGAGCAGGGCAGGGCTGGCGCTATTACTTGAATAATTTTTTTTTTTTTTTTTTTTACGTGGTGGTGGCGTGAACTTGATTGGTCCTGTGCAGAGCAGGGCGAGCAGGGCAGGGCTGGCGCTATTACTTCAAAAATTTTTTTTTTTTTTTTTTTTTTACGTGGTGGTGGCGTGAACTTGATTGGTACTGTGCAGAGCAGGGCGAGCAGGGCAGGGCTGGCGCTATTACTTCAAAAATTTTTTTTTTTTTTTTTTTTTTACGTGGTGGTGGCGTGAACTTGATTGGTACTGTGCAGAGCAGGGCAGGGCTGGCGCTATTACTTGAATAATTTTTTTTTTTTTTTTTTTTTTACGTGGTGGTGGCGTGAACTTGATTGGTCCTGTGCAGAGCAGGGCGAGCAGGGCAGGGCTGGCGCTATTACTTCAAAAATTTTTTTTTTTTTTTTTTTTTACGTGGTGGTGGCGTGAACTTGATTGGTACTGTGCAGAGCAGGGCAGGGCTGGCGCTATTACTTGAATAATTTTTTTTTTTTTTTTTTTTTTACGTGGTGGTGGCGTGAACTTGATTGGTCCTGTGCAGAGCAGGGCGAGCAGGGCAGGGCTGGCGCTATTACTTCAAAAAATTTTTTTTTTTTTTTTTTTTTTACGTGGTGGTGGCGTGAACTTGATTGGTCCTGTGCAGAGCAGATCGAGCAGGGCAGGGCTGGCGCTATTACTTCAAATTTTTTTTTTTTTTTTTTACGTGGTGGTGGCGTGAACTTGATTGGTCCTGTGCAGAGCAGGGCGAGCAGGGCAGGGCTGGCGCTATTACTTCAAAAATTTTTTTTTTTTTTTTTTTTTTAAGTGGTGGTGGCGTGAACTTGATTGGTCCTGTGCAGAGCAGGGCGAGCAGGGCAGGGCTGGCGCTATTACTTTAAAAATTATTTATTTATTTTTTTTTTACGTGGTGGTGGCGTGAACTTGATTGGTCCTGTGCAGAGCAGGGCAGGGCTGGCGCTATTACTTGAATAATTTTTTTTTTTTTTTTTTTTTACGTGGTGGTGGCGTGAACTGATTGGTCCTGTGCAGAGCAGGGCGAGCAGGGCAGGGCTGGCGCTATTACTTCAAAAAATTTTTTTTTTTTTTTTTTTTTTACGTGGTGGTGGCGTGAACTTGATTGGTCCTGTGCAGAGCAGGGCAGCAGGGCAGGGCTGGCGCTATTACTTCAAAAAATTTTTTTTTTTTTTTTTTTTTACGTGGTGGTGGCGTGAACTTGATTGGTCCTGTGCAGAGCAGGGCGAGCAGGGCAGGGCTGGCGCTATTACTTCAAAAATTATTTATTTATTTTTTTTTTTACGTGGTGGTGGCGTGAACTTGATTGGTCCTGTGCAGAGCAGGGCGAGCAGGGCAGGGCTGGCGCTATTACTTCAAAAAATTTTTTTTTTTTTTTTTTTTACGTGGTGGTGGCGTGAACTTGATTGGTACTGTGCAGAGCAGGGCAGGGCTGGCGCTATTACTTGAATAATTTTTTTTTTTTTTTTTTTTTTTACGTGGTGGTGGCGTGAACTTGATTGGTCCTGTGCAGAGCAGGGCGAGCAGGGCAGGGCTGGCGCTATTACTTCAAAAATTTTTTTTTTTTTTTTTTTTTACGTGGTGGTGGCGTGAACTTGATTGGTACTGTGCAGAGCAGGGCAGGGCTGGCGCTATTACTTGAATAATTTTTTTTTTTTTTTTTTTTTTACGTGGTGGTGGCGTGAACTTGATTGGTCCTGTGCAGAGCAGGGCGAGCAGGGCAGGGCTGGCGCTATTACTTCAAAAATTATTTATTTATTTTTTTTTTTACGTGGTGGTGGCGTGAACTTGATTGGTACTGTGCAGAGCAGGGCAGGGCTGGCGCTATTACTTGAATAATTTTTTTTTTTTTTTTTTTTTTTACGTGGTGGTGGCGTGAACTTGATTGGTCCTGTGCAGAGCAGGGCGAGCAGGGCAGGGCTGGCGCTATTACTTCAGAAATTTTTTTTTTTTTTTTTTTTTTTACGTGGTGGTGGCGTGAACTTGATTGGTCCTGTGCAGAGCAGGGCGAGCAGGGCAGGGCTGGCGCTATTACTTCAAAATTTTTTTTTTTTTTTTTTTTTTACGTGGTGGTGGCGTGAACTTGATTGGTCCTGTGCAGAGCAGGGCGAGCAGGGCAGGGCTGGCGCTATTACTTTAAAAATTATTTATTTATTTTTTTTTTACGTGGTGGTGGCGTGAACTTGATTGGTCCTGTGCAGAGCAGGGCAGGGCTGGCGCTATTACTTGAATAATTTTTTTTTTTTTTTTTTTTTACGTGGTGGTGGCGTGAACTGATTGGTCCTGTGCAGAGCAGGGCGAGCAGGGCAGGGCTGGCGCTATTACTTCAAAAAATTTTTTTTTTTTTTTTTTTTTTACGTGGTGGTGGCGTGAACTTGATTGGTCCTGTGCAGAGCAGATCGAGCAGGGCAGGGCTGGCGCTATTACTTCAAATTTTTTTTTTTTTTTTTTACGTGGTGGTGGCGTGAACTTGATTGGTCCTGTGCAGAGCAGGGCGAGCAGGGCAGGGCTGGCGCTATTACTTCAAAAATTTTTTTTTTTTTTTTTTTTTTAAGTGGTGGTGGCGTGAACTTGATTGGTCCTGTGCAGAGCAGGGCGAGCAGGGCAGGGCTGGCGCTATTACTTTAAAAATTATTTATTTTTTTTTTTTTTACGTGGTGGTGGCGTGAACTTGATTGGTCCTGTGCAGAGCAGGGCAGGGCTGGCGCTATTACTTGAATAATTTTTTTTTTTTTTTTTTTTTACGTGGTGGTGGCGTGAACTGATTGGTCCTGTGCAGAGCAGGGCGAGCAGGGCAGGGCTGGCGCTATTACTTCAAAAAATTTTTTTTTTTTTTTTTTTTTTACGTGGTGGTGGCGTGAACTTGATTGGTCCTGTGCAGAGCAGATCGAGCAGGGCAGGGCTGGCGCTATTACTTCAAATTTTTTTTTTTTTTTTTTACGTGGTGGTGGCATGAACTTGATTGGTCCTGTGCAGAGCAGGGCGAGCAGGGCAGGGCTGGCGCTATTACTTCAAAAATTTTTTTTTTTTTTTTTTTTTAAGTGGTGGTGGCGTGAACTTGATTGGTCCTGTGCAGAGCAGGGCGAGCAGGGCAGGGCTGGCGCTATTACTTTAAAAATTATTTATTTTTTTTTTTTTTACGTGGTGGTGGCGTGAACTTGATTGGTCCTGTGCAGAGCAGGGCAGGGCTGGCGCTATTACTTGAATATTTTTTTTTTTTTTTTTTTTTTACGTGGTGGTGGCGTGAACTGATTGGTCCTGTGCAGAGCAGGGCGAGCAGGGCAGGGCTGGCGCTATTACTTCAAAAAATTTTTTTTTTTTTTTTTTTTTTACGTGGTGGTGGCGTGAACTTGATTGGTCCTGTGCAGAGCAGGGCAGCAGGGCAGGGCTGGCGCTATTACTTCAAAAAATTTTTTTTTTTTTTTTTTTTTACGTGGTGGTGGCGTGAACTTGATTGGTCCTGTGCAGAGCAGGGCGAGCAGGGCAGGGCTGGCGCTATTACTTCAAAAATTATTTATTTTTTTTTTTTTTTACGTGGTGGTGGCGTGAACTTGATTGGTCCTGTGCAGAGCAGGGCGAGCAGGGCAGGGCTGGCGCTATTACTTCAAAAAATTTTTTTTTTTTTTTTTTTTACGTGGTGGTGGCGTGAACTTGATTGGTACTGTGCAGAGCAGGGCAGGGCTGGCGCTATTACTTGAATAATTTTTTTTTTTTTTTTTTTTTTTACGTGGTGGTGGCGTGAACTTGATTGGTCCTGTGCAGAGCAGGGCGAGCAGGGCAGGGCTGGCGCTATTACTTCAAAAATTTTTTTTTTTTTTTTTTTTTACGTGGTGGTGGCGTGAACTTGATTGGTACTGTGCAGAGCAGGGCAGGGCTGGCGCTATTACTTGAATATTTATTTATTTATTTATTTTTTTTACGTAGTGGTGGCATGAACTTGATTAGTCCTGTGCAGAGCAGGGCGAGCAGGGCAGGGCTGGCGCTATTACTTCAAAATTTTTTTTTTTTTTTTTTTTTTTTTACGTGGTGGTGGCGTGAACTTGATTGGTCCTGTGCAGAGCAGGGCGAGCAGGGCAGGGCTGGCGCTATTACTTCAAAATTTTTTTTTTTTTTTTTTTTTTTTTACGTGGTGGTGGCGTGAACTTGATTGGTCCTGTGCAGAGCAGGGCGAGCAGGGCAGGGCTGGCGCTATTACTTCAAAAAATTTTTTTTTTTTTTTTTTTTTTACGTGGTGGTGGCGTGAACTTGATTGGTCCTGTGCAGAGCAGATCGAGCAGGGCAGGGCTGGCGCTATTACTTCAAATTTTTTTTTTTTTTTTTACGTGGTGGTGGCGTGAACTTGATTGGTCCTGTGCAGAGCAGGGCGAGCAGGGCAGGGCTGGCGCTATTACTTCAAAAAATTTTTTTTTTTTTTTTTTTTTTACGTGGTGGTGGCGTGAACTTGATTGGTCCTGTGCAGAGCAGATCGAGCAGGGCAGGGCTGGCGCTATTACTTGAATAATTTTTTTTTTTTTTTTTTTTTACGTGGTGGTGGCGTGAACTGATTGGTCCTGTGCAGAGCAGGGCGAGCAGGGCAGGGCTGGCGCTATTACTTCAAAAAATTTTTTTTTTTTTTTTTTTTTTACGTGGTGGTGGCGTGAACTTGATTGGTCCTGTGCAGAGCAGATCGAGCAGGGCAGGGCTGGCGCTATTACTTCAAATTTTTTTTTTTTTTTTTTACGTGGTGGTGGCGTGAACTTGATTGGTCCTGTGCAGAGCAGGGCGAGCAGGGCAGGGCTGGCGCTATTACTTCAAAAATTTTTTTTTTTTTTTTTTTTTTAAGTGGTGGTGGCGTGAACTTGATTGGTCCTGTGCAGAGCAGGGCGAGCAGGGCAGGGCTGGCGCTATTACTTTAAAAATTATTTATTTATTTTTTTTTTACGTGGTGGTGGCGTGAACTTGATTGGTCCTGTGCAGAGCAGGGCAGGGCTGGCGCTATTACTTGAATAATTTTTTTTTTTTTTTTTTTTTACGTGGTGGTGGCGTGAACTGATTGGTCCTGTGCAGAGCAGGGCGAGCAGGGCAGGGCTGGCGCTATTACTTCAAAAAATTTTTTTTTTTTTTTTTTTTTTACGTGGTGGTGGCGTGAACTTGATTGGTCCTGTGCAGAGCAGATCGAGCAGGGCAGGGCTGGCGCTATTACTTCAAATTTTTTTTTTTTTTTTTTACGTGGTGGTGGCGTGAACTTGATTGGTCCTGTGCAGAGCAGGGCGAGCAGGGCAGGGCTGGCGCTATTACTTCAAAAATTTTTTTTTTTTTTTTTTTTTAAGTGGTGGTGGCGTGAACTTGATTGGTCCTGTGCAGAGCAGGGCGAGCAGGGCAGGGCTGGCGCTATTACTTTAAAAATTATTTATTTTTTTTTTTTTTACGTGGTGGTGGCGTGAACTTGATTGGTCCTGTGCAGAGCAGGGCAGGGCTGGCGCTATTACTTGAATATTTTTTTTTTTTTTTTTTTTTTACGTGGTGGTGGCGTGAACTGATTGGTCCTGTGCAGAGCAGGGCGAGCAGGGCAGGGCTGGCGCTATTACTTCAAAAAATTTTTTTTTTTTTTTTTTTTTTACGTGGTGGTGGCGTGAACTTGATTGGTCCTGTGCAGAGCAGGGCGAGCAGGGCAGGGCTGGCGCTATTACTTTAAAAATTATTTATTTTTTTTTTTTTTACGTGGTGGTGGCGTGAACTTGATTGGTCCTGTGCAGAGCAGGGCAGGGCTGGCGCTATTACTTGAATATTTTTTTTTTTTTTTTTTTTTTACGTGGTGGTGGCGTGAACTGATTGGTCCTGTGCAGAGCAGGGCGAGCAGGGCAGGGCTGGCGCTATTACTTCAAAAAATTTTTTTTTTTTTTTTTTTTTTACGTGGTGGTGGCGTGAACTTGATTGGTCCTGTGCAGAGCAGGGCAGCAGGGCAGGGCTGGCGCTATTACTTCAAAAAATTTTTTTTTTTTTTTTTTTTTACGTGGTGGTGGCGTGAACTTGATTGGTCCTGTGCAGAGCAGGGCGAGCAGGGCAGGGCTGGCGCTATTACTTCAAAAATTATTTATTTTTTTTTTTTTTTACGTGGTGGTGGCGTGAACTTGATTGGTCCTGTGCAGAGCAGGGCGAGCAGGGCAGGGCTGGCGCTATTACTTCAAAAAATTTTTTTTTTTTTTTTTTTTACGTGGTGGTGGCGTGAACTTGATTGGTACTGTGCAGAGCAGGGCAGGGCTGGCGCTATTACTTGAATAATTTTTTTTTTTTTTTTTTTTTTTACGTGGTGGTGGCGTGAACTTGATTGGTCCTGTGCAGAGCAGGGCGAGCAGGGCAGGGCTGGCGCTATTACTTCAAAAATTTTTTTTTTTTTTTTTTTTTACGTGGTGGTGGCGTGAACTTGATTGGTACTGTGCAGAGCAGGGCAGGGCTGGCGCTATTACTTGAATATTTATTTATTTATTTATTTTTTTTACGTAGTGGTGGCATGAACTTGATTAGTCCTGTGCAGAGCAGGGCGAGCAGGGCAGGGCTGGCGCTATTACTTCAAAATTTTTTTTTTTTTTTTTTTTTTTTTACGTGGTGGTGGCGTGAACTTGATTGGTCCTGTGCAGAGCAGGGCGAGCAGGGCAGGGCTGGCGCTATTACTTCAAAATTTTTTTTTTTTTTTTTTTTTTTTTACGTGGTGGTGGCGTGAACTTGATTGGTCCTGTGCAGAGCAGGGCGAGCAGGGCAGGGCTGGCGCTATTACTTCAAAAAATTTTTTTTTTTTTTTTTTTTTTACGTGGTGGTGGCGTGAACTTGATTGGTCCTGTGCAGAGCAGATCGAGCAGGGCAGGGCTGGCGCTATTACTTCAAATTTTTTTTTTTTTTTTTACGTGGTGGTGGCGTGAACTTGATTGGTCCTGTGCAGAGCAGGGCGAGCAGGGCAGGGCTGGCGCTATTACTTCAAAAATTTTTTTTTTTTTTTTTTACGTGGTGGTGGCGTGAACTTGATTGGTCCTGTGCAGAGCAGGGCGAGCAGGGCAGGGCTGGCGCTATTACTTCAAAATTTTTTTTTTTTTTTTTTTTTTTTTACGTGGTGGTGGCGTGAACTTGATTGGTCCTGTGCAGAGCAGGGCGAGCAGGGCAGGGCTGGCGCTATTACTTCAAAAAATTTTTTTTTTTTTTTTTTTTTTACGTGGTGGTGGCGTGAACTTGATTGGTCCTGTGCAGAGCAGATCGAGCAGGGCAGGGCTGGCGCTATTACTTCAAATTTTTTTTTTTTTTTTTACGTGGTGGTGGCGTGAACTTGATTGGTCCTGTGCAGAGCAGGGCGAGCAGGGCAGGGCTGGCGCTATTACTTCAAAAATTTTTTTTTTTTTTTTTTTTTTAAGTGGTGGTGGCGTGAACTTGATTGGTCCTGTGCAGAGCAGGGCGAGCAGGGCAGGGCTGGCGCTATTACTTTAAAAATTATTTATTTATTTTTTTTTTACGTGGTGGTGGCGTGAACTTGATTGGTCCTGTGCAGAGCAGGGCAGGGCTGGCGCTATTACTTGAATAATTTTTTTTTTTTTTTTTTTTTACGTGGTGGTGGCGTG